>NW_025063340.1:25000-32500 GCF_018153295.1 Drosophila grimshawi | reverse complement strand
TACAAGATTAACTTCATTTTTTCATAATTTGCCCAATAAATTATCCATGCCGGCAAGACAATACTCCACAGTCATATTATTTTGTTACTTTTACTTTTTCTCATATGACTTGCCTTGCGCGACACCACTCCATATATAGGTTTTTGAACACCATCTCTTTAAGCATGATACTTTTTTCAAATGCTACCACCCAACATTAATTCTTCATGTATTAAATAAAATATAATACAAGATTAACTTCATTTTTTCATAATTTGCCCAATAAATTATCCATGCCGGCAAGACAATACTCCACAGTCATATTATTTTGTTACTTTTACTTTTTCTCATATGACTTGCCTTGCGCGACACCACTCCATATATAGGTTTTTGAACACCATTTCCTTAAGAATGATACTTTTTTCAAATGCAACCACTCACTATTAATTCTTCATGTATTAATTTAAATATAACACACGAATAACTTAAATATTTAATAATTTGAACTATAATTGACGGTTGCCGGCAAGACAATACTCCACAATCATGTGATTTCCATATATAATTTTGTCTATAGCAAACATTTTTTATTGTAGTAGAGTTGTTCCATACGTTATTACCCAACATTTATTTTACATGTTAAATTCTATTATATCACATTGTTTGTGTCATATGTTATTATCTAACATGTAATTTATATGTTTCATGATATTATTTGACATTTTGTATTGGAAAACACTGAATTGAATTTCATAACATTTCATAATTTGCCCAATAAATTATCCATGCCGGCAAGACAATACTCCACAGTCATATTATTTTGTTACTTTAGTTTTTCTCATATGACTTGCCTTGCGCGACACCACTCCATATATAGGTTTTTGAACACCATTTCCTTAAGAATGATACTTTTTTCAAATGCAACCACTCACTATTAATTCTTCATGTATTAATTTAAATATAACACACGAATAACTTAAATATTTAATAATTTGAACTATAATTGACGGCTGCCGGCAAGACAATACTCCACAATCATGTGATTTCCATATATAATTTTGTCTATAGCAAACATTTTTTATTGTAGTAGAGTTGTTCCATACGTTATTACCCAACATTTATTTTACATGTTAAATTCTATTATATCACATTGTTTGTGTCATATGTTATTATCTAACATGTAATTTATATGTTTCATGATATTATTTGACATTTTGTATTGGAAAACACTGAATTGAATTTCATAACATTTCATAATTTGCCCAATAAATGACCCATGCCGGCAAGACAATACTCCACAGTCATATTATTTTGTTACTTTTACTTTTTCTCATATGACTTGCCGTGCGCGACACCACTCCATATATAGGTTTTTGAACACCATTTCCTTAAGAATGATACTTTTTTCAAATGCAACCACTCACTATTAATTCTTCATGTATTAATTTAAATATAACACACGAATAACTTAAATATTTAATAATTTGAACTATAATTGACGGCTGCCGGCAAGACAATACTCCACAATCATGTGATTTCCATATATAATTTTGTCTATAGCAAACATTTTTTATTGTAGTAGAGTTGTTCCATACGTTATTACCCAACATTTATTTTACATGTTAAATTCTATTATATCACATTGTTTGTGTCATATGTTATTATCTAACATGTAATTTATATGTTTCATGATATTATTTGACATTTTGTATTGGAAAACACTGAATTGAATTTCATAACAATTCCAAGTCTCATGAGTGTAAATTTTATTAATCGGTTTATTATTATTATGCAATATCAAATAAAATATAAACTTCTATTTCACACTAAATATAACATTTATGTTTAAGAGTGTAAATTTTTCATTCGCATATTACTGTTCTCCATTGATTGAATTATAATATATTTTTAATATGATTTCATATATTTATTTTTTTGTGTTTTCTATTGCCTTTCGCAGTTATCATATATATATACATATATATATATATATATATTTTTATATATATATATATACTCATATATATAATAAAATGTGTGTTCTTCTTTCTCTGTTTTGTTTAAAACAATTTAATTTCTTTATTCCTTTCAATAACAATTCAATTATTCTGAAAAGAATGTTATTTATAAAATAACATAAATTTTGTATTGCATCATCAAAAAGCTTTTTGTATATAACATTTTCTTAAGGTCCGGTCCACACATTATCAACTTACAAAGAAATATATAAAATATCATAAGTAAATTAACAAATATGGCACCTTTAAACAACTCATACAATATATATATATATATATGTTTTAGTTGGTGTTTAACAACCATAACACACATATTATATTTTATATTTGTTGTTTTATTAACATTTTCGAATCATCAAGCAAAGGATAAGCTTCAGTGGATCGCAGTATGGCAGCTGCTCAACCACTTACAACACCTTGCCTGTTACAAAAGTCGTTTACAATTGATTCTAGGCTTTGTCATTGTATTAAATAATGTTTAAATATGTAACTAGCACGGCATCAGGTGATCATAGATCCTCCCAATTTACTATGTTACAAATAACATTGGCATCACATCCATTGTCGTTTATAAAATAAATTATAAACTTTTAATGGTTTAGAAGCCATACAATGCAAATTGCCCCTTATTTATCATTGCAGTCCAGCACGGATACGACCTTAGAGGCGTTCAGGCATAATCCAACGGACGTAGCGTCATACCACTGTTCGCTCGAACAAGTATTGTGCCATTGGTCCGTACCTGCGGTTCCTCTCGTACTACGCAGGAATGCTGTCGCAACAACGTTTTGTCATTAGTAGGGTAAAACTAACCTGTCTCACGACGGTCTAAACCCAGCTCACGTTCCCTTGCATGGGTGAACAATCCAACGCTTGGTGAATTTTGCTTCACAATGATAGGAAGAGCCGACATCGAAGGATCAAAAAGCGACGTCGCTATGAACGCTTGGCCGCCACAAGCCAGTTATCCCTATGGTAACTTTTCTGACACCTCTTGTTAAAAACTCTTTAAACCAAAAGGATCGATAGGCCGAGCTTTTGCTGTCCCTGTGTGTACTGAACACCGAGATCAAGTCAGCATTTGCCCTTTTGCTCTATGTGTGGTTTCTGTCCGCACTGAGCTGGCCTTGGGACACCTCCGTTATTATTTGAGAGATGTACCGCCCCAGTCAAACTCCCTACCTGGCAATGTCCTTGAATTGGATCATACCTGAGTAATTGGAGTTATACCAAATTTTTAAATCAAAAATACATAAATGCATTTTCTTATTAAAGAATTTGTTTGCGATTATATAACAAACTCGTGATACTTTGATCAAGAAGCTTGCATCAAAACCCAATACCATAAGATATAATAAATACATCCGTATAATGGCTAGGAAATGATACACGTTCCATTTAATCAAGTAAGTAAGGAAACAATAAGAGTAGTGGTATTTCATTGTCGATACCAAACCGAAGTCTAATATCTCCCACTTATTCTACACCTCTTATGTCTCCTTACACTGCCAGATTAGAGTCAAGCTCAAAAGGGTCTTCTTTCCCCGCTAATTATTCCAAGCCCGTTCCCTTGGCTGTGGTTTCGCTAGATAGTAGATAGGGACAGTAGGAATCTCGTTAATCCATTCATGCGCGTCACTAATTAGATGACGAGGCATTTGGCTACCTTAAGAGAGTCATAGTTACTCCCGCCGTTGACCCGCGCTTACTTGAATTTCTTCACTTTGACATTCAGAGCACTGGGCAGAAATCACATTGTGTCAACACCCGCTAGGGCCATCACAATGCTTTGTTTTAATTAGACAGTCGGATTCCCCAAGTCCGTGCCAGTTCTGAATTGATTGTTAATTGATAATCGTTATAATTTAAAAGAACTAATCAGTTGCCCAATTAGTATTCTTAAAAATTTTAGCAAGAAAGTTCCACAATTGGCTACGTAACTAAACTATCCGGGGAACAAGAATCTACCATAAATGATAGAAACCCTATTTACCCAGAACGAGCACATAAACCATGTTATTGTTTCCCAATCAAGCCCGACTATCTCAATCTTCAGAGCCAATCCTTATCCCGAAGTTACGGATCTAATTTGCCGACTTCCCTTACCTACATTATTCTATCGACTAGAGACTCTTCACCTTGGAGACCAGCTGCGGATATTGGTACGGCCTGTTGAGAAGTTTGCGTATCCCCACCATAAATTTTCAAGGTCCGAGGAGAAAATATCGACACAACAGTATATGTCATGCTCTTCTAGCCCATCTACCATATCTCTCTGCGAAAGACTTCCATGGTAGTACGGCTATAAAACAGAAAAGAAAACTCTTCCGATACCTCTCGACGGCTTCTTTATGGTCGTTCCTGTTGCCAGGATGAGCACGAGGCCCATATTTAATAACAAACGGATACTCAACAGGTTACGGAATTGGAACCGTATTCCCTTTCGTTCAAAATTATTCAAGTGTATAAAAATCGGTATGATGCAAAATATATTTTGATTTTTCTATACTTGAAAATTTTCGGCTTTCGCCTTGAACTTAGGACCGACTAACTCGTGATCAACCACTGTTCACACGAAACCCTTCTCCACTTCAGTCCTCCAAGGTCTCATTCGATTATTTGCTACTACCACCAAGATCTGTACCAATGGCGGCTCCATGCAGGCTTACGCCAAACACTTCTATGCACACCATTGTACCTTCCTACTCACTAAAGTTTCAAAATTTATATTACAAGTAACATAAATCATCTACTTTAGCGGTAATGTATAGGTATACAACTTAAGCGCCATCCATTTTAAGGGCTAGTTGCTTCGGCAGGTGAGTTGTTACACACTCCTTAGCGGATTTCGACTTCCATGATCACCGTCCTGCTGTTTTAAGCAACCAACGCCTTTCATGGTTTCTGTATGAGTTGTTAATTTGGGCACCGTAACATTACGTTTGGTTCATCCCACAGCGCCAGTTCTGCTTACCAAAAGTGGCCCACTGGGCACATTATATCATAACCTTAAACTTCATATCAAGAAAGTTAAGGTTCTTACCCATTTAAAGTTTGAGAATAGGTTAAGATCGTTTCGACCCTAAGGCCTCTAATCATTCGCTTTACCAGATAAGATTATTTTATACAACAGTTAAATGCACCAGCTATCGTGAGGGAAACTTCGGAAGGAACCAGCTACTAGATGGTTCGATTGGTCTTTCGCCCCTATACTCAATTCTGACAATCGATTTGCACGTCAGAACTGTTTCGGTCTTCCATCAGGGTTTCCCCTGACTTCAACCTGATCAAGTATAGTTCACCATCTTTCGGGTCACAGCATATATGCTCAAGGTACGTTCCAGTTAGAGGTATAAATAATATAAATATCATTATACATAACTATATAGAGCGCCCCGGGATTGTGTTAATTAACTATAAATAGCTAAAAAACTAATCCCATTAATAGTCAAGTTAATTACGCTATTAGGTTTATATCCCAATAACTTGCACATATGTTAGACTCCTTGGTCCGTGTCTCAAGACGGGTCCCGAAGGTATCCTGAATCTTTCGCATTGTTAATCATACAAGTGCATATAATAAACACAAAAATCATTGAAAATTATGCCATTATATAATTCCGAAAAATTAACGCACTGTATTCATATAAATCTATCAGCACTTTATCAAATTTATGACATTTATATCATGTTATAATGCAAGCACTATAATTGAAATAATCAATAATTCACAATTTTTTGATAAATTAATTATGTTAATAGATTACAATGTCCTTATATGGAAAAAATGCACACTATTATTATAATATTAATTAAATATTACAATTCTAATGATGAATTTTCCATAACGGATATTCAGGTTCATCGGGCTTAACCTCTAAGCAGTTTCACGTACTATTTAACTCTCTATTCAGAGTTCTTTTCAACTTTCCCTCACGGTACTTGTTTACTATCGGTCTCATGGTTATATTTAGTTTTAGATGGAGTTTACCACCCACTTAGTGCTGCACTATCAAGCAACACGACTCTTTGGAAACATCATCTAGTAATCATTAACGTTATACGGGCCTGGCACCCTCTATGGGTAAATGGCCTCATTTAAGAAGGACTTAAATCGTTAATTTCTCATACTAGAATATTGATGTTCCTTACACTGCATCTCACATTTGCCATATAGACAAAGTGACTTAGTGCTGAACTGATTTCTTTTCGCTCGCCGCTACTAAGAAAATCCTTGTTAGTTTCTTTTCCTCCCCTAATTAATATGCTTAAATTCAGGGGGTAGTCCCATATGAGTTGAGGTTGTATAAAACAATTTTTATTGAATACTATGATATAATATTCAATATTATGAATACACTAATTCTTGAAGAATAATAATATTTACAACAGTTTTCTTATCGCATCAATAATAATCGAGACAATTCTAGATGAAAAAAAAAACTTTCATTTCATTTTTATGCTAGACATTTCTCGATATTATTTGAATTTGAAAAAGAAAATATATATCTTCAGTTTTCTCATACAAATTATACACAATGAGAGTTGGTATGTATATCCATATAAAAATTAATATTATGAATATTTCGTGTGTGCACTAATAAAGTGCACACATTATTTATCCAATAATATACCATATGCTCAAATATTAAAAAACATTTAAAGCAACTTATTTAGCATAGTCTTACAACCCTCAACCATATGTAGTCCAAGCAGCACTATAAAATTAATTAAAGTACATAACAGCATGGACTGCGATATGCGTTCAAAATGTCGATGTTCATGTGTCCTGCAGTTCACACGATGACGCACAGTTTGCTGCGTTCTTCATCGACCCATGAGCCGAGTGATCCACCGCTTAGAGTGATACAATTTTTTTTTTTTATTTCATTGTCAAAAATATATTTATTGAAAGAAATTAAAAATACACCATTTTACTGGCATATATCAATTCCTTCAATAAAATTGATTTACCTAAAAAATGTTGCGAAATGTCTTAGTCTTACATAATTTATAAAAATATGGTATATGAAACAATTTCAATAAGATAGCCAAACAAGAATATTAATATAAACATATGTAAAACATTAACCTGGAAACAGGTACAACAATATATATTTAGGTTGTTGCGTTTATACAATGTATGCTCATAGAAATAATGACCAATACATTTGTGCAACGCATGCATATTATGGTACATATACACGCAAAGTTTATCCATTAAAATACAAAAACACATAATTATGTTATATCACAATTTTCGAATGACCATTTATAATTATAATTATTTGTGTAATCGTAAATTAATAGAATTTTTATTATATATATATATATATATTATATATACAAAATATGACATCTGATTTATTAACGGTAAGGGACATTATACAATAATGATCCTTCCGCAGGTTCACCTACGGAAACCTTGTTACGACTTTTACTTCCTCTAAATAATCAAGTTCGGTCAACTTTTGCGAAACAACCGCAACACACAAGGCGTCAC
>NW_025063340.1:15000-22500 GCF_018153295.1 Drosophila grimshawi | reverse complement strand
ACAACATACCTTGGCAAATTCCGCAATTATCTTTTTTTATCGCAGCCAAGCAATTATTATTAATAACGAACGAACATACTCAAACACAAACATGAGCGTATAACATAATCTTTAATAAATTATATGAAATCTTCATATAATAGATGAGCACACACCACTCACCATGTAAAGGTTTTTGAACACCATCTCTTTAAGCATGATACTTTTTTCAAATGCTACCACCCAACATTAATTCTTCATGTATTAAATTAAATATAATACAAGATTAACTTCATTATTTCATAATTTGCCCAATAAATTATCCATGCCGGCAAGACAATACTCCACAGTCATATTATTTTGTTACTTTTACTCTTTCTCATATGACTTGCCTTGCGCGACACCACTCCATATAAAGGTTTTTGAACACCATCTCTTTAAGCATGATACTTTTTTCAAATGCTACCACCCAACATTAATTCTTCATGTATTAAATTAAATATAATACAAGATTAACTTCATTATTTCATAATTTGCCCAATAAATTATCCATGCCGGCAAGACAATACTCCACAGTCATATTATTTTGTTACTTTTACTCTTTCTCATATGACTTGCCTTGCGCGACACCACTCCATATAAAGGTTTTTGAACACCATCTCTTTAAGCATGATACTTTTTTCAAATGCTACCACCCAACATTAATTCTTCATGTATTAAATTAAATATAATACAAGATTAACTTCATTATTTCATAATTTGCCCAATAAATTATCCATGCCGGCAAGACAATACTCCACAGTCATATTATTTTGTTACTTTTACTTTTTCTCATATGACTTGCCTTGCGCGACACCACTCCATATATAGGTTTTTGAACACCATCTCTTTAAGCATGATACTTTTTTCAAATGCTACCACCCAACATTAATTCTTCATGTATTAAATTAAATATAATACAAGATTAACTTCATTATTTCATAATTTGCCCAGTAAATTATCCATGCCGGCAAGACAATACTCCACAGTCATATTATTTTGTTACTTTTACTCTTTCTCATATGACTTGCCTTGCGCGACACCACTCCATATATAGGTTTTTGAACACCATCTCTTTAAGCATGATACTTTTTTTCAAATGCTACCACCCAACATTAATTCTTCATGTATTAAATTAAATATAATACAAGATTAACTTCATTTTTTCATAATTTGCCCAATAAATTATCCATGCCGGCAAGACAATACTCCACAGTCATATTATTTTGTTACTTTTACTTTTTCTCATATGACTTGCCTTGCGCGACACCACTCCATATATAGGTTTTTGAACACCATCTCTTTAA
Source organism: Drosophila grimshawi (assembly GCF_018153295.1). Lineage (NCBI taxonomy): Eukaryota > Metazoa > Arthropoda > Insecta > Diptera > Drosophilidae > Drosophila > Drosophila grimshawi. Next base: position 21,175 of record NW_025063340.1, on the reverse strand, counting down.
GCATGATACTTTTTTCAAATGCTACCACCCAACATTAATTCTTCATGTATTAAATAAAATATAATACAAGATTAACTTCATTTTTTCATAATTTGCCCAATAAATTATCCATGCCGGCAAGACAATACTCCACAGTCATATTATTTTGTTACTTTTACTTTTTCTCATATGACTTGCCTTGCGCGACACCACTCCATATATAGGTTTTTGAACACCATTTCCTTAAGAATGATACTTTTTTCAAATGCAACCACTCACTATTAATTCTTCATGTATTAATTTAAATATAACACACGAATAACTTAAATATTTAATAATTTGAACTATAATTGACGGTTGCCGGCAAGACAATACTCCACAATCATGTGATTTCCATATATAATTTTGTCTATAGCAAACATTTTTTATTGTAGTAGAGTTGTTCCATACGTTATTACCCAACATTTATTTTACATGTTAAATTCTATTATATCACATTGTTTGTGTCATATGTTATTATCTAACATGTAATTTATATGTTTCATGATATTATTTGACATTTTGTATTGGAAAACACTGAATTGAATTTCATAACATTTCATAATTTGCCCAATAAATTATCCATGCCGGCAAGACAATACTCCACAGTCATATTATTTTGTTACTTTAGTTTTTCTCATATGACTTGCCTTGCGCGACACCACTCCATATATAGGTTTTTGAACACCATTTCCTTAAGAATGATACTTTTTTCAAATGCAACCACTCACTATTAATTCTTCATGTATTAATTTAAATATAACACACGAATAACTTAAATATTTAATAATTTGAACTATAATTGACGGCTGCCGGCAAGACAATACTCCACAATCATGTGATTTCCATATATAATTTTGTCTATAGCAAACATTTTTTATTGTAGTAGAGTTGTTCCATACGTTATTACCCAACATTTATTTTACATGTTAAATTCTATTATATCACATTGTTTGTGTCATATGTTATTATCTAACATGTAATTTATATGTTTCATGATATTATTTGACATTTTGTATTGGAAAACACTGAATTGAATTTCATAACATTTCATAATTTGCCCAATAAATGACCCATGCCGGCAAGACAATACTCCACAGTCATATTATTTTGTTACTTTTACTTTTTCTCATATGACTTGCCGTGCGCGACACCACTCCATATATAGGTTTTTGAACACCATTTCCTTAAGAATGATACTTTTTTCAAATGCAACCACTCACTATTAATTCTTCATGTATTAATTTAAATATAACACACGAATAACTTAAATATTTAATAATTTGAACTATAATTGACGGCTGCCGGCAAGACAATACTCCACAATCATGTGATTTCCATATATAATTTTGTCTATAGCAAACATTTTTTATTGTAGTAGAGTTGTTCCATACGTTATTACCCAACATTTATTTTACATGTTAAATTCTATTATATCACATTGTTTGTATCATATGTTATTATCTAACATGTAATTTATATGTTTCATGATATTATTTGACATTTTGTATTGGAAAACACTGAATTGAATTTCATAACAATTCCAAGTCTCATGAGTGTAAATTTTATTAATCGGTTTATTATTATTATGCAATATCAAATAAAATATAAACTTCTATTTCACACTAAATATAACATTTATGTTTAAGAGTGTAAATTTTTCATTCGCATATTACTGTTCTCCATTGATTGAATTATAATATATTTTTAATATGATTTCATATATTTATTTTTTTGTGTTTTCTACTATTGCCTTTCGCAGTTATCATATATATATACATATATATATATATATATATATATATATATATATACTCATATATATAATAAAATGTGTGTTCTTCTTTCTCTGTTTTGTTTAAAACAATTTAATTTCTTTATTCCTTTCAATAACAATTCAATTATTCTGAAAAGAATGTTATTTATAAAATAACATAAATTTTGTATTGCATCATCAAAAAGCTTTTTGTATATAACATTTTCTTAAGGTCCGGTCCACACATTATCAACTTACAAAGAAATATATAAAATATCATAAGTAAATTAACAAATATGGCACCTTTAAACAACTCATACAATATATATATATATATATGTTTTAGTTGGTGTTTAACAACCATAACACACATATTATATTTTATATTTGTTGTTTTATTAACATTTTCGAATCATCAAGCAAAGGATAAGCTTCAGTGGATCGCAGTATGGCAGCTGCTCAACCACTTACAACACCTTGCCTGTTACAAAAGTCGTTTACAATTGATTCTAGGCTTTGTCATTGTATTAAATAATGTTTAAATATGTAACTAGCACGGCATCAGGTGATCATAGATCCTCCCAATTTACTATGTTACAAATAACATTGGCATCACATCCATTGTCGTTTATAAAATAAATTATAAACTTTTAATGGTTTAGAAGCCATACAATGCAAATTGCCCCTTATTTATCATTGCAGTCCAGCACGGATACGACCTTAGAGGCGTTCAGGCATAATCCAACGGACGTAGCGTCATACCACTGTTCGCTCGAACAAGTATTGTGCCATTGGTCCGTACCTGCGGTTCCTCTCGTACTACGCAGGAATGCTGTCGCAACAACGTTTTGTCATTAGTAGGGTAAAACTAACCTGTCTCACGACGGTCTAAACCCAGCTCACGTTCCCTTGCATGGGTGAACAATCCAACGCTTGGTGAATTTTGCTTCACAATGATAGGAAGAGCCGACATCGAAGGATCAAAAAGCGACGTCGCTATGAACGCTTGGCCGCCACAAGCCAGTTATCCCTATGGTAACTTTTCTGACACCTCTTGTTAAAAACTCTTTAAACCAAAAGGATCGATAGGCCGAGCTTTTGCTGTCCCTGTGTGTACTGAACACCGAGATCAAGTCAGCATTTGCCCTTTTGCTCTATGTGTGGTTTCTGTCCGCACTGAGCTGGCCTTGGGACACCTCCGTTATTATTTGAGAGATGTACCGCCCCAGTCAAACTCCCTACCTGGCAATGTCCTTGAATTGGATCATACCTGAGTAATTGGAGTTATACCAAATTTTTAAATCAAAAATACATAAATGCATTTTCTTATTAAAGAATTTGTTTGCGATTATATAACAAACTCGTGATACTTTGATCAAGAAGCTTGCATCAAAACCCAATACCATAAGATATAATAAATACATCCGTATAATGGCTAGGAAATGATACACGTTCCATTTAATCAAGTAAGTAAGGAAACAATAAGAGTAGTGGTATTTCATTGTCGATACCAAACCGAAGTCTAATATCTCCCACTTATTCTACACCTCTTATGTCTCCTTACACTGCCAGATTAGAGTCAAGCTCAAAAGGGTCTTCTTTCCCCGCTAATTATTCCAAGCCCGTTCCCTTGGCTGTGGTTTCGCTAGATAGTAGATAGGGACAGTAGGAATCTCGTTAATCCATTCATGCGCGTCACTAATTAGATGACGAGGCATTTGGCTACCTTAAGAGAGTCATAGTTACTCCCGCCGTTGACCCGCGCTTACTTGAATTTCTTCACTTTGACATTCAGAGCACTGGGCAGAAATCACATTGTGTCAACACCCGCTAGGGCCATCACAATGCTTTGTTTTAATTAGACAGTCGGATTCCCCAAGTCCGTGCCAGTTCTGAATTGATTGTTAATTGATAATCGTTATAATTTAAAAGAACTAATCAGTTGCCCAATTAGTATTCTTAAAAATTTTAGCAAGAAAGTTCCACAATTGGCTACGTAACTAAACTATCCGGGGAACAAGAATCTACCATAAATGATAGAAACCCTATTTACCCAGAACGAGCACATAAACCATGTTATTGTTTCCCAATCAAGCCCGACTATCTCAATCTTCAGAGCCAATCCTTATCCCGAAGTTACGGATCTAATTTGCCGACTTCCCTTACCTACATTATTCTATCGACTAGAGACTCTTCACCTTGGAGACCAGCTGCGGATATTGGTACGGCCTGTTGAGAAGTTTGCGTATCCCCACCATAAATTTTCAAGGTCCGAGGAGAAAATATCGACACAACAGTATATGTCATGCTCTTCTAGCCCATCTACCATATCTCTCTGCGAAAGACTTCCATGGTAGTACGGCTATAAAACAGAAAAGAAAACTCTTCCGATACCTCTCGACGGCTTCTTTATGGTCGTTCCTGTTGCCAGGATGAGCACGAGGCCCATATTTAATAACAAACGGATACTCAACAGGTTACGGAATTGGAACCGTATTCCCTTTCGTTCAAAATTATTCAAGTGTATAAAAATCGGTATGATGCAAAATATATTTTGATTTTTCTATACTTGAAAATTTTCGGCTTTCGCCTTGAACTTAGGACCGACTAACTCGTGATCAACCACTGTTCACACGAAACCCTTCTCCACTTCAGTCCTCCAAGGTCTCATTCGATTATTTGCTACTACCACCCAAGATCTGTACCAATGGCGGGCTCCATGCAGGCTTACGCCAAACACTTCTATGCACACCATTGTACCTTCCTACTCACTAAAGTTTCAAAATTTATATTACAAGTAACATAAATCATCTACTTTAGCGGTAATGTATAGGTATACAACTTAAGCGCCATCCATTTTAAGGGCTAGTTGCTTCGGCAGGTGAGTTGTTACACACTCCTTAGCGGATTTCGACTTCCATGATCACCGTCCTGCTGTTTTAAGCAACCAACGCCTTTCATGGTTTCTGTATGAGTTGTTAATTTGGGCACCGTAACATTACGTTTGGTTCATCCCACAGCGCCAGTTCTGCTTACCAAAAGTGGCCCACTGGGCACATTATATCATAACCTTAAACTTCATATCAAGAAAGTTAAGGTTCTTACCCATTTAAAGTTTGAGAATAGGTTAAGATCGTTTCGACCCTAAGGCCTCTAATCATTCGCTTTACCAGATAAGATTATTTTATACAACAGTTAAATGCACCAGCTATCCTGAGGGAAACTTCGGAAGGAACCAGCTACTAGATGGTTCGATTGGTCTTTCGCCCCTATACTCAATTCTGACAATCGATTTGCACGTCAGAACTGTTTCGGTCTTCCATCAGGGTTTCCCCTGACTTCAACCTGATCAAGTATAGTTCACCATCTTTCGGGTCACAGCATATATGCTCAAGGTACGTTCCAGTTAGAGGTATAAATAATATAAATATCATTATACATAACTATATAGAGCGCCCCGGGATTGTGTTAATTAACTATAAATAGCTAAAAAACTAATCCCATTAATAGTCAAGTTAATTACGCTATTAGGTTTATATCCCAATAACTTGCACATATGTTAGACTCCTTGGTCCGTGTCTCAAGACGGGTCCCGAAGGTATCCTGAATCTTTCGCATTGTTAATCATACAAGTGCATATAATAAACACAAAAATCATTGAAAATTATGCCATTATATAATTCCGAAAAATTAACGCACTGTATTCATATAAATCTATCAGCACTTTATCAAATTTATGACATTTATATCATGTTATAATGCAAGCACTATAATTGAAATAATCAATAATTCACAATTTTTTGATAAATTAATTATGTTAATAGATTACAATGTCCTTATATGGAAAAAATGCACACTATTATTATAATATTAATTAAATATTACAATTCTAATGATGAATTTTCCATAACGGATATTCAGGTTCATCGGGCTTAACCTCTAAGCAGTTTCACGTACTATTTAACTCTCTATTCAGAGTTCTTTTCAACTTTCCCTCACGGTACTTGTTTACTATCGGTCTCATGGTTATATTTAGTTTTAGATGGAGTTTACCACCCACTTAGTGCTGCACTATCAAGCAACACGACTCTTTGGAAACATCATCTAGTAATCATTAACGTTATACGGGCCTGGCACCCTCTATGGGTAAATGGCCTCATTTAAGAAGGACTTAAATCGTTAATTTCTCATACTAGAATATTGATGTTCCTTACACTGCATCTCACATTTGCCATATAGACAAAGTGACTTAGTGCTGAACTGATTTCTTTTCGCTCGCCGCTACTAAGAAAATCCTTGTTAGTTTCTTTTCCTCCCCTAATTAATATGCTTAAATTCAGGGGGTAGTCCCATATGAGTTGAGGTTGTATAAAACAATTTTTATTGAATACTATGATATAA
>NW_025063340.1:5000-10000 GCF_018153295.1 Drosophila grimshawi | reverse complement strand
AAATGCAACCACTCACTATTAATTCTTCATGTATTAATTTAAATATAACACACGAATAACTTAAATATTTAATAATTTGAACTATAATTGACGGCTGCCGGCAAGACAATACTCCACAATCATGTGATTTCCATATATAATTTTGTCTATAGCAAACATTTTTTATTGTAGTAGAGTTGTTCCATACGTTATTACCCAACATTTATTTTACATGTTAAATTCTATTATATCACATTGTTTGTGTCATATGTTATTATCTAACATGTAATTTATATGTTTCATGATATTATTTGACATTTTGTATTGGAAAACACTGAATTGAATTTCATAACATTTCATAATTTGCCCAATAAATGACCCATGCCGGCAAGACAATACTCCACAGTCATATTATTTTGTTACTTTTAGTTTTTCTCATATGACTTGCCTTGCGCGACACCACTCCATATATAGGTTTTTGAACACCATTTCCTTAAGAATGATACTTTTTTCAAATGCAACCACTCACTATTAATTCTTCATGTATTAATTTAAATATAACACACGAATAACTTAAATATTTAATAATTTGAACTATAATTGACGGCTGCCGGCAAGACAATACTCCACAATCATGTGATTTCCATATATAATTTTGTCTATAGCAAACATTTTTTATTGTAGTAGAGTTGTTCCATACGTTATTACCCAACATTTATTTTACATGTTAAATTCTATTATATCACATTGTTTGTGTCATATGTTATTATCTAACATGTAATTTATATGTTTCATGATATTATTTGACATTTTGTATTGGAAAACACTGAATTGAATTTCATAACATTTCATAATTTGCCCAATAAATGACCCATGCCGGCAAGACAATACTCCACAGTCATATTATTTTGTTACTTTTACTTTTTCTCATATGACTTGCCGTGCGCGACACCACGCCATATATAGGTTTTTGAACACCATTTCCTTAAGAATGATACTTTTTTCAAATGCAACCACTCACTATTAATTCTTCATGTATTAATTTAAATATAACACACGAATAACTTAAATATTTATTAATTTGAACTATATTGACAGCTGCCGGCAAAGACAATACTCCACAATCATGTGATTTCCATATATAATTTTGTCTATAGCAAACATTTTTTTATTGTAGTAGAGTTGTTCCATACGTTATTACCCAACATTTATTTTACATGTTAAATTCTATTATATCACATTGTTTGTGTCATATGTTATTATCTAACATGTAATTTATATGTTTCATGATATTATTTGACATTTTGTATTGGAAAACACTGAATTGAATTTCATAACAATTCCAAGTCTCATGAGTGTAAATTTTATTAATCGGTTTATTATTATTATGCAATATCAAATAAAATATAAACTTCTATTTCACACTAAATATAACATTTATGTTTAAGAGTGTAAATTTTTCATTCGCATATTACTGTTCTCCATTGATTGAATTATAATATATTTTTAATATGATTTCATATATTTATTTTTTTGTGTTTTCTACTATTGCCTTTCGCAGTTATCATATATATATACATATATATATATATATATATATATATATATATATACTCATATATATAATAAAATGTGTGTTCTTCTTTCTCTGTTTTGTTTAAAACAATTTAATTTCTTTATTCCTTTCAATAACAATTCAATTATTCTGAAAAGAATGTTATTTATAAAATAACATAAATTTTGTATTGCATCATCAAAAAGCTTTTTGTATATAACATTTTCTTAAGGTCCGGTCCACACATTATCAACTTACAAAGAAATATATAAAATATCATAAGTAAATTAACAAATATGGCACCTTTAAACAACTCATACAATATATATATATATATATGTTTTAGTTGGTGTTTAACAACCATAACACACATATTATATTTTATATTTGTTGTTTTATTAACATTTTCGAATCATCAAGCAAAGGATAAGCTTCAGTGGATCGCAGTATGGCAGCTGCTCAACCACTTACAACACCTTGCCTGTTACAAAAGTCGTTTACAATTGATTCTAGGCTTTGTCATTGTATTAAATAATGTTTAAATATGTAACTAGCACGGCATCAGGTGATCATAGATCCTCCCAATTTACTATGTTACAAATAACATTGGCATCACATCCATTGTCGTTTATAAAATAAATTATAAACTTTTAATGGTTTAGAAGCCATACAATGCAAATTGCCCCTTATTTATCATTGCAGTCCAGCACGGATACGACCTTAGAGGCGTTCAGGCATAATCCAACGGACGTAGCGTCATACCACTGTTCGCTCGAACAAGTATTGTGCCATTGGTCCGTACCTGCGGTTCCTCTCGTACTACGCAGGAATGCTGTCGCAACAACGTTTTGTCATTAGTAGGGTAAAACTAACCTGTCTCACGACGGTCTAAACCCAGCTCACGTTCCCTTGCATGGGTGAACAATCCAACGCTTGGTGAATTTTGCTTCACAATGATAGGAAGAGCCGACATCGAAGGATCAAAAAGCGACGTCGCTATGAACGCTTGGCCGCCACAAGCCAGTTATCCCTATGGTAACTTTTCTGACACCTCTTGTTAAAAACTCTTTAAACCAAAAGGATCGATAGGCCGAGCTTTTGCTGTCCCTGTGTGTACTGAACACCGAGATCAAGTCAGCATTTGCCCTTTTGCTCTATGTGTGGTTTCTGTCCGCACTGAGCTGGCCTTGGGACACCTCCGTTATTATTTGAGAGATGTACCGCCCCAGTCAAACTCCCTACCTGGCAATGTCCTTGAATTGGATCATACCTGAGTAATTGGAGTTATACCAAATTTTTAAATCAAAAATACATAAATGCATTTTCTTATTAAAGAATTTGTTTGCGATTATATAACAAACTCGTGATACTTTGATCAAGAAGCTTGCATCAAAACCCAATACCATAAGATATAATAAATACATCCGTATAATGGCTAGGAAATGATACACGTTCCATTTAATCAAGTAAGTAAGGAAACAATAAGAGTAGTGGTATTTCATTGTCGATACCAAACCGAAGTCTAATATCTCCCACTTATTCTACACCTCTTATGTCTCCTTACACTGCCAGATTAGAGTCAAGCTCAAAAGGGTCTTCTTTCCCCGCTAATTATTCCAAGCCCGTTCCCTTGGCTGTGGTTTCGCTAGATAGTAGATAGGGACAGTAGGAATCTCGTTAATCCATTCATGCGCGTCACTAATTAGATGACGAGGCATTTGGCTACCTTAAGAGAGTCATAGTTACTCCCGCCGTTGACCCGCGCTTACTTGAATTTCTTCACTTTGACATTCAGAGCACTGGGCAGAAATCACATTGTGTCAACACCCGCTAGGGCCATCACAATGCTTTGTTTTAATTAGACAGTCGGATTCCCCAAGTCCGTGCCAGTTCTGAATTGATTGTTAATTGATAATCGTTATAATTTAAAAGAACTAATCAGTTGCCCAATTAGTATTCTTAAAAATTTTAGCAAGAAAGTTCCACAATTGGCTACGTAACTAAACTATCCGGGGAACAAGAATCTACCATAAATGATAGAAACCCTATTTACCCAGAACGAGCACATAAACCATGTTATTGTTTCCCAATCAAGCCCGACTATCTCAATCTTCAGAGCCAATCCTTATCCCGAAGTTACGGATCTAATTTGCCGACTTCCCTTACCTACATTATTCTATCGACTAGAGACTCTTCACCTTGGAGACCAGCTGCGGATATTGGTACGGCCTGTTGAGAAGTTTGCGTATCCCCACCATAAATTTTCAAGGTCCGAGGAGAAAATATCGACACAACAGTATATGTCATGCTCTTCTAGCCCATCTACCATATCTCTCTGCGAAAGACTTCCATGGTAGTACGGCTATAAAACAGAAAAGAAAACTCTTCCGATACCTCTCGACGGCTTCTTTATGGTCGTTCCTGTTGCCAGGATGAGCACGAGGCCCATATTTAATAACAAACGGATACTCAACAGGTTACGGAATTGGAACCGTATTCCCTTTCGTTCAAAATTATTCAAGTGTATAAAAATCGGTATGATGCAAAATATATTTTGATTTTTCTATACTTGAAAATTTTCGGCTTTCGCCTTGAACTTAGGACCGACTAACTCGTGATCAACCACTGTTCACACGAAACCCTTCTCCACTTCAGTCCTCCAAGGTCTCATTCGATTATTTGCTACTACCACCCAAGATCTGTACCAATGGCGGGCTCCATGCAGGCTTACGCCAAACACTTCTATGCACACCATTGTACCTTCCTACTCACTAAAGTTTCAAAATTTATATTACAAGTAACATAAATCATCTACTTTAGCGGTAATGTATAGGTATACAACTTAAGCGCCATCCATTTTAAGGGCTAGTTGCTTCGGCAGGTGAGTTGTTACACACTCCTTAGCGGATTTCGACTTCCATGATCACCGTCCTGCTGTTTTAAGCAACCAACGCCTTTCATGGTATCTGTATGAGTTGTTAATTTGGGCACCGTAACATTACGTTTGGTTCATCCCACAGCGCCAGTTCTGCTTACCAAAAGTGGCCCACTGGGCACATTATATCATAACCTTAAACTTCATATCAAGAAAGTTAAGGTTCTTACCCATTTAAAGTTTGAGAATAGGTTAAGATCGTTTCGACCCTAAGGCCTCTAATCATTCGCTTTACCAGATAAGATTATTTTATACAACAGTTAAATGCACCAGCTATCCTGAGGGAAACTTCGGAAGGAACCAGCTACTAGATGGTTCGATTGGTCTTTCGCCCCTATACTCAATTCTGACAATCGATTTGCACGTCAGAACTGTTTCGGTCTTCCATCAGGGTTTCCCCTGACTTCAACCTGATCAAGTATAGTTCACCATCTTTCGGGTCACAGCATATATGCTCAAGGTACGTTCCAGTTAGAGGTATAAATAATATAAATATCATTATACATAACTATATAGAGCGCCCCGGGATTG
>NW_025063339.1:0-21622 GCF_018153295.1 Drosophila grimshawi | reverse complement strand
AAACGTCGATTTCTCGAAATGACTTCGAGACTACATATTTTCAGCTTTTGATGCAGAATCAAAATATATAAAAAGGGCTTCATAATGTTGAAAGAAATTCTAACTTCTGACAATTATTGGCGAAGATACATCCGTTTGAATTTGGAAACAGAAACTTAAAACGTCGATTTCTCGAAATGACTTCGAGACTACATATTTTCAGCTTTTGATGCACAGTCAAAATATATAAAAGGGGCTTCATAATGTTGAAAGAAATTCTAACTTCTGACAATTATTGGCGAAGATACATCCGTTTGAATTTGGAAACAGACACTTAAAACGTCAATTTCTCGAAATGACTTCGAGACTACATATTTTCAGCTTTTGATGCAGAATCAAAATATATAAAAAGGGCTTCATAATGTTGAAAGAAATTCTAACTTCTGACAATTATTGGCGAAGATACATCCGTTTGAATTTGGAAACAGAAACTTAAAACGTCAATTTCTCGAAATGACTTCGAGACTACATATTTTCAACTTTTGATGCAGAATCAAAATATATAAAAAGGGCTTCATAATGTTGAAAGAAATTCTAACTTCTGACAATTATTGGCGAAGATACATCCGTTTGAATTTGGAAACAGAAACTTAAAACGTAAATTTCTCGAAATGACTTCAAGACTACATATTTTCAGCTTTTGATGCAGAATCAAAATATATTAAAAGGGCTTCATAATGTTGAAAGAAATTCTAACTTTTGACAATTATTGGCGAAGATACATCCGTTTGAATTTGGAAACAGAAACTTAAAACGTCAATTTCTCGAAATGACTTCGAGACTACATATTTTCAGATTTTGAAGCAGAGTCAAAATATATAAAAAGGGCTTCATAATGTTGAAAGAAATTCTAACTTCTGACAATTATTGGCGAAGATTCATCCGTTTGAATTAGGAAACAGAGACTTAAAACGTCGATTTCTCGAAATGACTTCGAGACTACATATTTTCAGCTTTTGATGCAGAATCAAAATATATAAAAAGGGCTTCATAATGTTGAAAGAAATTCTAACTTCTGACAATTATTGGCGAAGATACATCCGTTTGAATTTGGAAACAGAAACTTAAAACGTCGATTTCTCGAAATGACTTCGAGACTACATATTTTCAGCTTTTGATGCACAGTCAAAATATATAAAAGGGGCTTCATAATGTTGAAAGAAATTCTAACTTCTGACAATTATTGGCGAAGATACATCCGTTTGAATTTGGAAACAGACACTTAAAACGTCAATTTCTCGAAATGACTTCGAGACTACATATTTTCAGCTTTTGATGCAGAATCAAAATATATAAAAAGGGCTTCATAATGTTGAAAGAAATTCTAACTTCTGACAATTATTGGCGAAGATACATCCGTTTGAATTTGGAAACAGAAACTTAAAACGTCAATTTCTCGAAATGACTTCGAGACTACATATTTTCAACTTTTGATGCAGAATCAAAATATATAAAAAGGGCTTCATAATGTTGAAAGAAATTCTAACTTCTGACAATTATTGGCGAAGATACATCCGTTTGAATTTGGAAACAGAAACTTAAAACGTCAATTTCTCGAAATGACTTCGAGACTACATATTTTCAGCTTCTGATGCAGAATCAAAATATATTAAAAGGGCTTCATAATGTTGAAAGAAATTCTAACTTCTGACAATTATTGGCGAAGATACATCCGGTTGAATTTGGAAACCGAAACTTAAAACGTCAATTTCTCGAAATGACTTCGCGACCACATATTTTCAGCTTTTGATACAGAATCAAAATATATAAAAAGGGCTTCATAATGTTGAAAGAAATTCTGACTTCTGACAATTATTGGCGAAGATACATCTGTTTGAATTTGGGAAAAGAAACTTAAACCGCCAATATCTCGAAATGACTTCGAGACCACATATTTTCAGCTTTTGATGCAGAATCAACATATATAAAAAGGGGTTCATAATGTCGAAAGAAATTCTAACTTCTGACAATTATTGGCGAAGATATATCCGTTTGAATTTGGAAACAGAAACTTAAAACGTCAATTTCTCGAAATGACTTCGAGACTACATATTTTCAGCTTTTGAAGCAGAGTCAAAATATATAAAAAGGGCTTCATAATGTTGAAAGAAATTCTAACTTCTGACAATTATTGGCGAAGATACATCCGTTTGAATTAGGAAACAGAGACTTAAAACGTCGATTTCTCGAAATGACTTCGAGACTTCATATTTTCAGCTTTTGAAGCAGAGTCAAAATATATAAAAAGGGCTTCATAATGTTGAAAGAAATTCTAACTTCTGACAATTATTGGCGAAGATACATCCGTTTGAATTTGGAAACAGAAACTTAAAACGTCAATTTCTCGAAATGACTTCGAGACTGCATATTTTCAGCTTTTGATGCAGAATCAAAATATATAAAAAGGGCTTCATAATGTTGAAAGAAATTCTAACTTCTGACAATTATTGGCGAAGATACATCCGTTTGAATTTGGAAACCGAAACTTAAAACGTCAATTTCTCGAAATGACTTCGCGACCACATATTTTCAGCTTTTGATGCAGAGTCAAAATATATAAAAAGGGCTTCATAATGTTGAAAGAAACTCTGACTTCTGACAATTATTGGCGAAGATACATCCGTTTGAATTTGGGAAAAGAAACTTAAACCGCCAATATCTCGAAATGACTTCGAGACCACATATTTTCAGCTTTTGATGCAGAATCAACATATATAAAAAGGGGTTCATAATGTTGAAAGAAATTCGAACTTCTGACAATTATTGGCGAAGATACATCCGTTTGAATTTGGAAACAGAAACTTAAAACGTCAATTTCTCGAAATGACTTCGAGACTACATATTTTCAGCTTTTGAAGCAGAGTCAAAATATATAAAAAGGGCTTCATAATGTTGAAAGAAATTCTAACTTCTGACAATTATTGGCGAAGATACATCCGTTTGAATTAGGAAACAGAGACTTAAAACGTCAATTTCTCGAAATGACTTCGAGACTTCATATTTTCAGCTTTTGATGCAGAATCAAAATATATAAAAAGGGCTTCATAATGTTGAAAGAAATTCTAACTTCTGACAATTATTGGCGAAGATACATCCGTTTGAATTTGGAAACAGAAACTTAAAACGTCGATTTCTCGAAATGACTTCGAGACTACATATTTTCAGCTTTTGATGCAGAATCAAAATATATAAAAAGGGCTTCATAATGTTGAAAGAAATTCTAACTTCTGACAATTATTGGCGAAGATACATCCGTTTGAATTTGGAAACCGAAACTTAAAACGTCAATTTCTCGAAATGACTTCGCGACCACATATTTTCAGCTTTTGATGCAGAGTCAAAATATATAAAAAGGGCTTCATAATGTTGAAAGAAATTCTGACTTCTGACAATTATTGGCGAAGATACATCCGTTTGAATTTGGGAAAAGAAACTTAAGCCGCCAATATCTCGAAATGACTTCGAGACCACATATTTTCAGCTTTTGATGCAGAATCAACATATATAAAAAGGGGTTCATAATGTTGAAAGAAATTCTAACTTCTGACAATTATTGGCGAAGATACATCCGTTTGAATTTGGAAACAGAAACTTAAAACGTCAATTTCTCGAAATGACTTCGAGACTACATATTTTCAGCTTTTGAAGCAGAGTCAAAATATATAACAAGGGCTTCATAATGTTGAAAGAAATTCTAACTTCTGACAATTATTGGCGAAGATACATCCGTTTGAATTTGGAAACAGAAACTTAAAACGTCGATTTCTCGAAATGACTGCGAGACTACATATTTTCAGCTTTTGATGCACAGTCAAAATTAATAAAAAGAGCTTCATAATGTTGCAAGAAATTGTAACTTCTGACAATTATTGGCGAAGATACATCCGTTTGAATTTGGAAACCGAAACTTAAAACGTCAATTTCTCGAAATGACTTCAAGACTACATATTTTCAGCTTTTGAAGCAGAGTCAAAATATATAAAAAGGGCTTCATAATGTTGAAAGAAATTCTAACTTCTGACAATTATTGGCGAAGATACACCCGTTTGAATTTGGAAACAGAAACTTAAAACGTCAATTTCGCGAAATGACTTCGAGACTACATATTTTCAGCTTTTGATGCAGAATTAAAATATATAAAAAGGGCTTCATAATGTTGAAAGAAATTCTAACTTTTGACAATTATTGGCGAAGATACATCCGTTTGAATTTGGAAACAGAAACTTAAAACGTCAATTTCTCGAAATGACTTCGAGACTACATATTTTCAGCTTTTGAAGCAGAGTCAAAATATATAAAAAGGGCTTCATAATGTTGAAAGAAATTCTAACTTCTGACAATTATTGGCGCAGATACATCCGTTTGAATTAGGAAACAGAGACTTAAAACGTCGATTTCTCGAAATGACTTCGAGACTACATATTTTCAGCTTTTGATGCAGAATCAAAATATATAAAAAGGGCTTCATAATGTTGAAAGAAATTCTAACTTCTGACAATTATTGGCGAAGATACATCCATTTGAATTTGGAAACAGAAACTTAAAACGTCAATTTCTCGAAATGACTTCGAGACTACATATTTTCAGCTTTTGATGCAGAATCAAAATATATAAAAAGGCTTCATAATGTTGAAAGAAATTCTTACTTCTGACAATTATTGGCGAAGATACATCCGTTTGAATTTGGAAACAGAAACTTAAAACGTCAATTTCTCGAAATGACTTCGAGACTACATATTTTCAGCTTTTGATGCAGAATCAAAATATATAAAAAGGGCTTCATAATGTTGCAAGAAATTCTAACTTTTGACAATTATTGGCGAAGATACATCCGTTTGAATTTGGAAACAGAAACTTAAAACGTCAATTTCTCGAAATGACTTCGAGACTACATATTTTCAGCTTTTGAAGCAGAGTCAAAATATATAAAAACGGCTTCATAATGTTGAAAGAAACTCTAACTTCTGACAATTATTGGCGAAGATATATCCGTTTGAATTTGGAAACAGAAACTTAAAACGTCAATTTCTCGAAATGACTTCGAGACTACATATTTTCAGCTTTTGATGCAGAATTAAAATATATAAAAAGGGCTTCATAATGTTGAAAGAAATTCTGACTTCTGACAATTATTGGCGAAGATACATCCGTTTGAATTTGGGAAAAGAAACTTAAACCGCCAATATCTCGAAATGACTTCGAGACCACATATTTTCAGCTTTTGATGCAGAATCAACATATATAAAAAGGGGTTCATAATGTTGAAAGAAATTCGAACTTCTGACAATTATTGGCGAAGATACATCCGTTTGAATTTGGAAACAGAAACTTAAAACGTCAATTTCTCGAAATGACTTCGAGACTACATATTTTCAGCTTTTGAAGCAGAGTCAAAATATATAAAAAGGGCTTCATAATGTTGAAAGAAATTCTAACTTCTGACAATTATTGGCGAAGATACATCCGTTTGAATTAGGAAACAGAGACTTAAAACGTCAATTTCTCGAAATGACTTCGAGACTTCATATTTTCAGCTTTTGATGCAGAATCAAAATATATAAAAAGGGCTTCATAATGTTGAAAGAAATTCTAACTTCTGACAATTATTGGCGAAGATACATCCGTTTGAATTTGGAAACAGAAACTTAAAACGTCGATTTCTCGAAATGACTTCGAGACTACATATTTTCAGCTTTTGATGCAGAATCAAAATATATAAAAAGGGCTTCATAATGTTGAAAGAAATTCTAACTTCTGACAATTATTGGCGAAGATACATCCGTTTGAATTTGGAAACCGAAACTTAAAACGTCAATTTCTCGAAATGACTTCGCGACCACATATTTTCAGCTTTTGATGCAGAGTCAAAATATATAAAAAGGGCTTCATAATGTTGAAAGAAATTCTGACTTCTGACAATTATTGGCGAAGATACATCCGTTTGAATTTGGGAAAAGAAACTTAAGCCGCCAATATCTCGAAATGACTTCGAGACCACATATTTTCAGCTTTTGATGCAGAATCAACATATATAAAAAGGGGGTTCATAATGTTGAAAGAAATTCTAACTTCTGACAATTATTGGCGAAGATACATCCGTTTGAATTTGGAAACAGAAACTTAAAACGTCAATTTCTCGAAATGACTTCGAGACTACATATTTTCAGCTTTTGAAGCAGAGTCAAAATATATAACAAGGGCTTCATAATGTTGAAAGAAATTCTAACTTCTGACAATTATTGGCGAAGATACATCCGTTTGAATTTGGAAACAGAAACTTAAAACGTCGATTTCTCGAAATGACTGCGAGACTACATATTTTCAGCTTTTGATGCACAGTCAAAATTAATAAAAAGAGCTTCATAATGTTGCAAGAAATTGTAACTTCTGACAATTATTGGCGAAGATACATCCGTTTGAATTTGGAAACCGAAACTTAAAACGTCAATTTCTCGAAATGACTTCAAGACTACATATTTTCAGCTTTTGATGCAGAGTCAGAATATATAAAAAGGGCTTCATAATGTTGAAAGAAATTCTAACTTCTGACAATTATTGGCGAAGATACATCCGTTTGAATTTGGAAACAGAAACTTAAAACGTCAATTTCGCGAAATGACTTCGAGACTACATATTTTCAGCTTTTGATGCAGAATTAAAATATATAAAAAGGGCTTCATAATGTTGAAAGAAATTCTAACTTTTGACAATTATTGGCGAAGATACATCCGTTTGAATTTGGAAACAGAAACTTAAAACGTCAATTTCTCGAAATGACTTCGAGACTACATATTTTCAGCTTTTGAAGCAGAGTCAAAATATATAAAAAGGGCTTCATAATGTTGAAAGAAATTCTAACTTCTGACAATTATTGGCGCAGATACATCCGTTTGAATTAGGAAACAGAGACTTAAAACGTCGATTTCTCGAAATGACTTCGAGACTACATATTTTCAGCTTTTGATGCAGAATCAAAATATATAAAAAGGGCTTCATAATGTTGAAAGAAATTCTAACTTCTGACAATTATTGGCGAAGATACATCCATTTGAATTTGGAAACAGAAACTTAAAACGTCAATTTCTCGAAATGACTTCGAGACTACATATTTTCAGCTTTTGATGCAGAATCAAAATATATAAAAAGGCTTCATAATGTTGAAAGAAATTCTTACTTCTGACAATTATTGGCGAAGATACATCCGTTTGAATTTGGAAACAGAAACTTAAAACGTCAATTTCTCGAAATGACTTCGAGACTACATATTTTCAGCTTTTGATGCAGAATCAAAATATATAAAAAGGGCTTCATAATGTTGCAAGAAATTCTAACTTTTGACAATTATTGGCGAAGATACATCCGTTTGAATTTGGAAACAGAAACTTAAAACGTCAATTTCTCGAAATGACTTCGAGACTACATATTTTCAGCTTTTGAAGCAGAGTCAAAATATATAAAAACGGCTTCATAATGTTGAAAGAAACTCTAACTTCTGACAATTATTGGCGAAGATATATCCGTTTGAATTTGGAAACAGAAACTTAAAACGTCAATTTCTCGAAATGAGTTCGAGACTACATATTTTCAGCTTTTGATGCAGAATTAAAATATATAAAAAGGGCTTCATAATGTTGAAAGAAATTCTAACTTCTGACAATTATTGGCGAAGATACATCCGTTTGAATTTGGAAACAGAAACTTAAAACGTCAATTTCTCGAAATGACTTTGAGACTACATATTTTCAGCTTTTGATGCAGAGTCAAAATATATAAAAAGGGCTTCATAATGTTGAAAGAAATTCTAACTTCTGACAATTATTGGCGAAGATACATCCGTTTGAATTAGGAAACAGAAACTTAAAACGTCGATTTCTCGAAATG
Organism: Drosophila grimshawi; assembly: GCF_018153295.1. Lineage (NCBI taxonomy): Eukaryota > Metazoa > Arthropoda > Insecta > Diptera > Drosophilidae > Drosophila > Drosophila grimshawi. Next base: position 13,702 of record NW_025063339.1, on the reverse strand, counting down.
ACTTCGAAACTACATATTTTCAGCTTTTGAAGCAGAGTCAAAATATATAAAAAGGGCTTCATAATGTTGAAAGAAATTCTAACTTCTGACAATTATTGGCGAAGATACATCCGTTTGAATTTGGGAAAAGAAACTTAAACCGCCAATATCTCGAAATGACTTCGAGACCACATATTTTCAGCTTTTGATGCAGAATCAACATATATAAAAAGGGGTTCATAATGTTGAAAGAAATTCGAACTTCTGACAATTATTGGCGCAGATACATCCGTTTGAATTAGGAAACAGAGACTTAAAACGTCGATTTCTCGAAATGACTTCGAGACTTCATATTTTCAGCTTTAGATGCAGAATCAAAATATATAAAAAGGGCTTCATAATGTTGAAAGAAATTCTAACTTCTGACAATTATTGGCGAAGATACATCCGTTTGAATTTGGAAACAGAAACTTAAAACGTCAATTTCTCGAAATGACTTCGAGACTACATATTTTCAGCTTTTGAAGCAGAGTCAAAATATATAAAAAGGGCTTCATAATGTTGAAAGAAATTCTGACTTCTGACAATTATTGGCGAAGATACATCCGTTTGAATTTGGGAAAAGAAACTTAAACCGCCAATATCTCGAAATGACTTCGAGACCACATATTTTCAGCTTTTGATGCAGAATCAACATATATAAAAAGGGGTTCATAATGTTGAAAGAAATTCTAACTTCTGACAATTATTGGCGCAGATACATCCGTTTGAATTAGGAAACAGAGACTTAAAACGTCGATTTCTCGAAATGACTTCGAGACTTCATATTTTCAGCTTTAGATGCAGAATCAAAATATATAAAAAGGGCTTCATAATGTTGAAAGAAATTCTAACTTCTGACAATTATTGGCGAAGATACATCCGTTTGAATTTGGAAACAGAAACTTAAAACGTCAATTTCTCGAAATGACTTCGAGACTACATATTTTCAGCTTTTGAAGCAGAGTCAAAATATATAAAAAGGGCTTCATAATGTTGAAAGAAATTCTAACTTCTGACAATTATTGGCGAAGATACATCCGTTTGAATTAGGAAACAGAGACTTAAAACGTCGATTTCTCGAAATGACTTCGAGACTTCATATTTTCAGCTTTAGATGCAGAATCAAAATATATAAAAAGGGCTTCATAATGTTGAAAGAAATTCTAACTTCTGACAATTATTGGCGAAGATACATCCGTTTGAATTTGGAAACAGAAACTTAAAACGTCGATTTCTCGAAATGACTTCGAGACTACATATTTTCAGCTTTTGAAGCAGAGTCAAAATATATAAAAAGGGCTTCATAATGTTGAAAGAAATTCTAACTTTTGACAATTATTGGCGAAGATACATCCGTTTGAATTTGGAAACAGAAACTTAAAACGTCAATTTCTCGAAATGACTTCGAGACTACATATTTTCAGCTTTTGATGCATAGTCAAAATATATAAAAAGGGGTTCATAATGTTGAAAGAAATTCTAACTTCTGACAATTATTGGCGAAGATACATCCGTTTGAATTTGGAAACAGAAACTTAAAACGTCGATTTCTCGAAATGACTTCGAAACTACATATTTTCAGCTTTTGAAGCAGAGTCAAAATATATAAAAAGGGCTTCATAATGTTGAAAGAAATTCTAACTTCTGACAATTATTGGCGAAGATACATCCGTTTGAATTTGGAAACCGAAACTTAAAACGTCAATTTCTCGAAATGACTTCGCGACCACATATTTTCAGCTTTTGATGCAGAGTCAAAATATATAAAAAGGGCTTCATAATGTTGAAAGAAATTCTAACTTCTGACAATTATTGGCGAAGATACATCCGTTTGAATTTGGAAACAGAAACTTAAAACGTCAATTTCTCGAAATGACTTTGAGACAACATATTTTCAGCTTTTGATGCAGAGTCAAATATATAAAAAGGGCTTCGTAATGTTGAAAGAAATTCTAACTTCTGACAATTATTGGCGAAGATACATCCGTTTGAATTAGGAAACAGAGACTTAAAACGTCGATTTCTCGAAATGACTTCGAGACTACATATTTTCAGCTTTTGATGCAGAATCAAAATATATAAAAATGGCTTCATAATGTTGAAAGAAATTCTAACTTCTGACAATTATTGGCGAAGATACATCCGTTTGAATTTGGAAACAGAAACTTAAAACGTCGATTTCTCGAAATGACTTCGAGACTACATATTTTCAGCTTTTGAAGCAGAGTCAAAATATATAAAAAGGGCTTCATAATGTTGAAAGAAATTCTAACTTCTGACAATTATTGGCGAAGATACATCCGTTTGAATTTGGAAACAGAAACTTAAAACGTCAATTTCTCGAAATGACTTCGAGACTACATATTTTCAGCTTTTGATGCAGAATCAAAATATATAAAAAGGGCTTCATAATGTTGAAAGAAATTCTAACTTCTGACAATTATTGGCGAAGATACATCCGTTTGAATTTGGAAACCGAAACTTAAAACGTCAATTTCTCGAAATGACTTCGCGACCACATATTTTCAGCTTTTGATGCAGAGTCAAAATATATAAAAAGGGGTTCATAATGTTGAAAGAAATTCTAACTTCTGACAATTATTGGCGAAGATACATCCGTTTGAATTAGGAAACAGAAACTTAAAACGTCGATTTCTCGAAATGACTTCGAAACTACATATTTTCAGCTTTTGAAGCAGAGTCAAAATATATAAAAAAGGGCTTCATAATGTTGAAAGAAATTCTAACTTCTGACAATTATTGGCGAAGATACATCCGTTTGAATTTGGAAACAGAAACTTAAACCGTCAATTTCTCGAAATGACTTCGAGACTACATATTTTCAGCTTTTGATGCAGAGTCAAAATATATAAAAAGGGCTTCATAATGTTGAAAGAAATTCTGACTTCTGACAATTATTGGCGAAGATACATCCGTTTGAATTTGGGAAAAGAAACTTAAACCGCCCATATCTCGAAATGACTTCGAGACTACATATTTTCAGCTTTTGATGCAGAATCAAAATATATAAAAAGGGGTTCATAATGTTGAAAGAAATTCTAACTTCTGACAATTATTGGCGAAGATACATCCGTTTGAATTTGGAAACAGAAACTTAAAACGTCAATTTCTCGAAATGACTTCGAGACAACATATTTTCAGCTTTTGAAGCAGAGTCAAAATATATAAAAAGGGCTTCATAATGTTGAAAGAAATTCTAACTTCTGACAATTATTGGCGAAGATACATCCGTTTGAATTTGGAAACAGAAACTTAAAACGTCGATTTCTCGAAATGACTTCGAGACTTCATATTTTCAGCTTTTGATGCAGAATCAAAATATATAGAAAGGGCTTCATAATGTTGAAAGAAATTCTAACTTCTGACAATTATTGGCGAAGATACATCCGTTTGAATTTGGAAACAGAAACTTAAAACGTCGATTTCTCGAAATGACTTCGAGACTACATATTTTCAGCTTTTGATGCAGAGTCAAAATATATAGAAAGGGCTTCATAATGTTGAAAGAAATTCTAACTTCTGACAATTATTGGCGAAGATACATCCATTTGAATTTGGAAACAGAAACTTAAAACGTCAATTTCTCGAAATGACTTCGAGACTACATATTTTCAGCTTTTGATGCAGAATCAAAATATATAAAAAGGGCTTCATAATGTTGAAAGAAATTCTAACTTCTGACAATTATTGGCGAAGATACATCCGTTTGAATTTGGAAACAGAAACTTAAAACGTCAATTTCTCGAAATGACTTCGAGACTACATATTTTCAGCTTTTGAAGCAGAGTCAAAATATATAAAAAGGGCTTCATAATGTTGAAAGAAATTCTAACTTCTGACAATTATTGGCGAAGATACATCCGTTTGAATTTGGAAACAGAAACTTAAAACGTCAATTTCTCGAAATGACTTCGAGACTACATATTTTCAGCTTTTGATGCAGAATCAAAATATATAAAAAGGGCTTCATAATGTTGAAAGAAATTCTAACTTCTGACAATTATTGGCGAAGATACATCCGTTTGAATTTGGAAACAGAAACTTAAAACGTCGATTTCTCGAAATGACTTCGAGACAACATATTTTCAGCTTTTGAAGCAGAGTCAAAATATATAAAAAGGGCTTCATAATGTTGAAAGAAATTCTAACTTCTGACAATTATTGGCGAAGATACATCCGTTTGAATTTGGAAACAGAAACTTAAAACGTCAATTTCTCGAAATGACTTCGAGACTACATATTTTCAGCTTTTGATGCAGAATCAAAATATATAAAAAGGGCTTCATAATGTTGAAAGAAATTCTAACTTCTGACAATTATTGGCGAAGATACATCCGTTTGAATTTGGGAAAAGAAACTTAAGCCGCCAATATCTCGAAATGACTTCGAGACTACATATTTTCAGCTTTTGATGCAGAATCAAAATATATAAAAAGGGGTTCATAATGTTGAAAGAAATTCTAACTTCTGACAATTGTTGGCGAAGATACATCCGTTTGAATTTGGAAACAGAAACTTAAAACGTCAATTTCTCGAAATGACTTCGAGACTACATATTTTCAGCTTTTGAAGCAGAGTCAAAATATATAAAAACGGCTTCATAATGTTGAAAGAAATTCTAACTTCTGACAATTATTGGCGAAGATACATCCGTTTGAATTTGGAAACAGAAACTTAAAACGTCGATTTCTCGAAATGACTGCGAGACTACATATTTTCAGCTTTTGATGCACAGTCAAAATTAATAAAAAGAGCTTCATAATGTTGCAAGAAATTGTAACTTCTGACAATTATTGGCGAAGATACATCCGTTTGAATTTGGAAACCGAAACTTAAAACGTCAATTTCTCGAAATGACTTCGAGACTACATATTTTCAGCTTTTGATGCAGAGTCAGAATATATAAAAAGGGCTTCATAATGTTGAAAGAAATTCTAACTTCTGACAATTATTGGCGAAGATACATCCATTTGAATTTGGAAACCGAAACTTAAAACGTCAATTTCTCGAAATGACTTCGAGACTACATATTTTCAGCTTTTGATGCAGGGTCAAAATATATAAAAAGGCTTCATTATGTTGAAAGAAATTCTAACTTCTGACAATTATTGGCGAAGATACATCCCGTTTGAATTGGAAACAGAAACTTTAAAACGTCAATTTCTCGAAATGACTTCGAGACTACATATTTTCAGCTTTTGAAGCAGAGTCAAAATATATAAAAAGGGCTTCATAATGTTGAAAGAAATTCTAACTTCTGACAATTATTGGCGAAGATACATCCGTTTGAATTTGGAAACAGAAACTTAAAACGTCAATTTCTCGAAATGACTTCGAGACTACATATTTTCAGCTTTTGATGCAGAATCAAAATATATAAAAAGGGCTTCATAATGTTGAAAGAAATTCTAACTTCTGACAATTATTGGCGAAGATACATCCGTTTGAATTTGAAAACAGAAACTTAAAACGTCAATTTCTCGAAATGACTTCAAGACTACATATTTTCAAATGACTTGAAAGAAATTCTAACTTCTGACAATTATTGGCGAAGATACATCCGTTTGAATTTGAAAACAGAAACTTAAAACGTCAATTTCTCGAAATGACTTCAAGACTACACATTTTCAGCTTTTGATGCAGAATCAAAATATATAAAAAGGGCTTCATAACTGCTGACAATTATTGGCGAAGATACATCCATTTGAATTTGGAAACCGAAACTTAAAACGTCAATTTCTCGAAATGACTTCGCGACCACATATTTTCAGCTTTTGATGCAGAGTCAAAATATATAAAAAGGGCTTCATAATGTTGAAAGAAATTCTGACTTCTGACAATTATTGGCGAAGATACATCCGTTTGAATTTGGAAACAGAAACTTAAAACGTCAATTTCTCGAAAAGACTTCGAGACTACATATTTTCAGCTTTTGATGCAGAGTCAGAATATATAAAAAGGGCTTCATAATGTTGAAAGAAATTCTAACTTCTGACAATTATTGGCGAAGATACATCCGTTTGAATTTGGAAACAGAAACTTAAAACGTCAATTTCTCGAAATGACTTCGAGACTACATATTTTCAGCTTTTGATGCAGAATCAAAATATATAAAAAGGGCTTCATAATGTTGAAAGAAATTCTAACTTCTGACAATTATTGGCGAAGATACATCCGTTTGAATTTGGAAACAGAAACTTAAAACGTCAATTTCTCGAAATGACTTCGAGACTACATATTTTCAGCTTTTGAAGCAGAGTCAAAATATATAAAAAGGGCTTCATAATGTTGAATGAAATTCTAACTTCTGACAATTATTGGCGAAGATACATCCGTTTGAATTTGGAAACAGAAACTTAAAACGTCAATTTCTCGAAATGACTTCGAGACTACATATTTTCAGCTTTTGATGCATAGTCAAAATATATAAAAAGGGGTTCATAATGTTGAAAGAAATTCTAACTGCTGACAATTATTGGCGAAGATACATCCGTTTGAATTTGGAAACCGAAACTTAAAACGTCAATTTCTCGAAATGACTTCGCGACTACATATTTTCAGCTTTTGATGCAGAGTCAAAATATATAAAAAGGGCTTCATAATGTTGAAAGAAATTCTAACTTCTGACAATTATTGGCGAAGATACATCCGTTTGAATTTGGAAACAGAAACTTAAACCGCCAATATCTCGAAATGACTTCGAGACCACATATTTTCAGCTTTTGATGCAGAATCAACATATATAAAAAGGGCTTCATAATGTTGAAAGAAATTCTAACTTCTGACAATTATTGGCGAAGATACATCCGTTTGAATTTGGAAACAGAAACTTAAAACGTCAATTTCTCGAAATGACTTCGAGACTACATATTTTCAGCTTTTGATGCACAGTCAAAATATATAAAAAGGGCTTCATAATGTTGAAAGAAATTCTAACTTCTGACAATTATTGGCGAAGATACATCCATTTGAATTTGGAAACAGAAACTTAAAACGTCAATTTCTCGAAATGACTTCGAGACTACATATTTTCAGCTTTTTGATGCAGAATTACAATATATAAAAAGGGCTTCATAATGTTGAAAGAAATTCTAACTTCTGACAATTATTGGCGAAGATACATCCGTTTGAATTTGGAAACAGAAACTTAAAACGTCGATTTCTCGAAATGACTTCGAGACTACATATTTTCAGCTTTTGATGCACAGTCAAAATATATAAAAAGGGCTTCAAAATGTTGAAAGAAATTCTAACTTCTGACAATTATTGGCGAAGATACATCCGTTTGAATTTGGAAACAGAAACTTAAAACGTCAATTTCTCGAAATGACTTCGAGACTACATATTTTCAGCTTTTGATGCATAGTCAAAATATATAAAAAGGGGTTCATAATGTTGAAAGAAATTCTAACTGCTGACAATTATTGGCGAAGATACATCCGTTTGAATTTGGAAACCGAAACTTAAAACGTCAATTTCTCGAAATGACTTCGCGACTACATATTTTCAGCTTTTGATGCAGAGTCAAAATATATAAAAAGGGCTTCATAATGTTGAAAGAAATTCTAACTTCTGACAATTATTGGCGAAGATACATCCGTTTGAATTTGGAAACAGAAACTTTAAACGTCAATTTCGCGAAATGACTTCGAGACTACATATTTTCAGCTTTTGAAGCAGAATCAAAATATATAAAAAGGGCTTCATAATGTTGAAAGAAATTCTAACTTCTGACAATTATTGGCGAAGATACATCCGTTTGAATTTGGGAAAAGAAACTTAAACCGCCAATATCTCGAAATTACTTCGAGATCACATATTTTCAGCTTTTGATGCAGAATCAACATATATAAAAAGGGGTTCATAATGTTGAAAGAAATTCTAACTTCTGACAATTATTGGCGAAGATACATCCGTTTGAATTTGGAAACAGAAACTTAAAACGTCAATTTCGCGAAATGACTTCGAGACTACATATTTTCAGCTTTTGATGCAGAATTAAAATATATAAAAAGGGATTCATAATGTTGAAAGAAATTCTAACTTTTGACAATTATTGGCGAAGATACATCCGTTTGAATTTGGAAACAGAAACTTAAAACGTCAATTTCTCGAAATGACTTCGAGACTACATATTTTCAGCTTTTGAAGCAGAGTCAAAATATATAAAAAGGGCTTCATAATGTTGAAAGAAATTCTAACTTCTGACAATTATTGGCGCAGATACATCCGTTTGAATTAGGAAACAGAGACTTAAAACGTCGATTTCTCGAAATGACTTCGAGACTACATATTTTCAGCTTTTGATGCAGAATCAAAATATATAAAAAGGGCTTCATAATGTTGAAAGAAATTCTAACTTCTGACAATTATTGGCGAAGATACATCCATTTGAATTTGGAAACCGAAACTTAAAACGTCAATTTCTCGAAATGACTTCGAGACTACATATTTTCAGCTTTTGATGCAGAGTCAAAATATATAAAAAGGCTTCATAATGTTGAAAGAAATTCTAACTTCTGACAATTATTGGCGAAGATACATCCGTTTGAATTTGGAAACAGAAACTTAAAACGTCAATTTCTCGAAATGACTTCGAGACTACATATTTTCAGCTTTTGATGCAGAATCAAAATATATAAAAAGGGCTTCATAATGTTGCAAGAAATTCTAACTTTTGACAATTATTGGCGAAGATACATCCGTTTGAATTTGGAAACAGAAACTTAAAACGTCAATTTCTCGAAATGACTTCGAGACTACATATTTTCAGCTTTTGAAGCAGAGTCAAAATATATAAAAACGGCTTCATAATGTTGAAAGAAACTCTAACTTCTGACAATTATTGGCGAAGATATATCCGTTTGAATTTGGAAACAGAAACTTAAAACGTCAATTTCTCGAAATGAGTTCGAGACTACATATTTTCAGCTTTTGATGCAGAATTAAAATATATAAAAAGGGCTTCATAATGTTGAAAGAAATTCTAACTTCTGACAATTATTGGCGAAGATACATCCGTTTGAATTTGGAAACAGAAACTTAAAACGTCAATTTCTCGAAATGACTTCGAGACTATATATTTTCAGCTTTTGATGCATAGTCAAAATATGTAAAAAGGGGTTCATAATGTTGAAAGAAATTCTAACTTCTGACAATTATTGGCGAAGATACATCCGTTTGAATTAGGAAACAGAAACTTAAAACGTCGATTTCTCGAAATGACTTCGAAACTACATATTTTCAGCTTTTGAAGCAGAGTCAAAATATATAAAAAGGGCTTCATAATGTTGAAAGAAATTCTAACTTCTGACAATTATTGGCGAAGATACATCCGTTTGAATTAGGAAACAGAGACTTAAAACGTCGATTTCTCGAAATGACTTCGAGACTACATATTTTCAGCTTTTGATGCAGAATCAAAATATATAAAAAGGGCTTCATAATGTTGAAAGAAATTCTAACTTCTGACAATTATTGGCGAAGATACATCCGTTTGAATTTGGAAACAAAAACTTAAAACGTCAATTTCTCGAAATGACTTCGAGACCACATATTTTCAGCTTTTGATGCAGAGTCAAAATATATAAAAAGGGCTTCATAATGTTGAAAGAAATTCTAACTTCTGACAATTATTGGCGAAGATACATCCATTTGAATTTGGAAACAGAAACTTAAAACGTCAATTTCTCGAAATGACTTCGAGACTACATATTTTCAGCTTTTGATGCAGAATCAAAATAAATAAAAAGGGCTTCATAATGTTGAAAGAAATTCTAACTTCTGACAATTATTGGCGAAGATACATCCGTTTGAATTAGGAAACAGAAACTTAAAACGTCGATTTCTCGAAATGACTTCGAAACTACATATTTTCAGCTTTTGATGCAGAGTCAAAATATATAAAAAGGGCTTCATAATGTTGAAAGAAATTCTAACTTCTGACAATTATTGGCGAAGATACATCCGTTTGAATTAGGAAACAGAGACTTAAAACGTCGATTTCTCGAAATGACTTCGAGACTACATATTTTCAGCTTTTGATGCAGAATCAAAATATATAAAAAGGGCTTCATAATGTTGAAAGAAATTCTAACTTCTGACAATTATTGGCGAAGATACATCCATTTGAATTTGGAAACAGAAACTTAAAACGTCAATTTCTCGAAATGACTTCGAGACCACATATTTTCAGCTTTTGATGCAGAATCAAAATATATAAAAAGGGCTTCATAATGTTGAAAGAAATTCTAACTTCTGACAATTATTGGCGAAGATACATCCATTTGAATTTGGAAACAGAAACTTAAAACGTCAATTTCTCGAAATGACTTCGAGACTACATATTTTCAGCTTTTGATGCAGAATCAAAATATATAAAAAGGGCTTCATAATGTTGAAAGAAATTCTAACTTCTGACAATTATTGGCGAAGATACATCCGTTTGAATTTGGAAACAGAAACTTAAAACGTCGATTTCTCGAAATGACTTCGAGACTACATATTTTCAGCTTTTGATGCACAGTCAAAATATATAAAAAGGGCTTCATAATGTTGAAAGAAATTCTAACTTCTGACAATTATTGGCGAAGATACATCCATTTGAATTTGGAAACAGAAACTTAAAACGTCAATTTCTCGAAATGACTTCGAGACTACATATTTTCAGCTTTTGATGCAGAATCAAAATATATAAAAAGGGCTCCATAATGTTGAAAGAAATTCTAACTTCTGACAATTATTGGCGAAGATACATCCATTTGAATTTGGAAACAGAAACTTAAAACGTCAATTTCTCGAAATGACTTCGAGACTACATATTTTCAGCTTTTGATGCAGAATCAAAATATATAAAAAGGCTTCATAATGTTGAAAGAAATTCTAACTTCTGACAATTATTGGCGAAGATACATCCGTTTGAATTTGGAAACAGAAACTTAAAACGTCAATTTCTCGAAATGACTTCGAGACTACATATTTTCAGCTTTTGATGCAGAATCAAAATATATAAAAAGGGGTTCATAATGTTGCAAGAAATTCTAACTTTTGACAATTATTGGCGAAGATACATCCGTTTGAATTTGGAAACAGAAACTTAAAACGTCAATTTCTCGAAATGACTTCGAGACTACATATTTTCAGCTTTTGATGCAGAGTCAAAATATATAAAAACGGCTTCATAATGTTGAAAGAAACTCTAACTTCTGACAATTATTGGCGAAGATACATCCGTTTGAATTTGGAAACAGAAACTTAAAACGTCAATTTCTCGAAATGACTTCGAGACTACATATTTTCAGCTTTTGATGCAGAATTAAAATATATAAAAAGGGCTTCATAATGTTGAAAGAAATTCTAACTTCTGACAATTATTGGCGAAGATACATCCGTTTTGAATTTGGAAACAGAAACTTAAAAACGTCAAATTCTCGAAATGACTTTCGCGACTACATATTTTCAGCTTTTGATGCACAATCAAAATATATAAAAAGGGGTTCATAATGTTGAAAGAAATTCTAACTTCTGACAATTATTGGCGAAGATACATCCGTTTGAATTAGGAAACAGAAACTTAAAACGTCGATTTCTCGAAATGACTTCGAAACTACATATTTTCAGCTTTTGAAGCAGAGTCAAAATATATAAAAAGGGCTTCATAATGTGAAAAGAAATTCTAACTTCTGACAATTATTGGCGAAGATACATCCATTTGAATTTGGAAACAGAAACTTAAAACGTCAATTTCTCGAAATGACTTCGAGACTACATATTTTCAGCTTTTGATGCACAGTCAAAATATATAAAAAGGGCTTCATAATGTTGAAAGAAATTCTAACTTCTGACAATTATTGGCGAAGATACATCCGTTTGAATTTGGAAACAGAAACTTAAAACGTCAATTTCTCGAAATGACTTCGAGACTACATATTTTCAGCTTTTGATGCAGAATCAAAATAAATAAAAAGGGCTTCATAATGTTGAAAGAAATTCCAACTTCTGACAATTATTGGCGAAGATACATCCGTTTGAATTAGGAAACAGAAACTTAAAACGTCAATTTCTCGAAATGACTTCGAAACTACATATTTTCAGCTTTTGAAGCAGAGTCAAAATATATAAAAAGGGCTTCATAATGTTGAAAGAAATTCTAACTTCTGACAATTATTGGCGAAGATACATCCGTTTGAATTAGGAAACAGAGACTTAAAACGTCGATTTCTCGAAATGACTTCGAGACTACATATTTTCAGCTTTTGATGCAGAATCAAAATATATAAAAAGGGCTTCATAATGTTGAAAGAAATTCTAACTTCTGACAATTATTGGCGAAGATACATCCGTTTGAATTTGGAAACAGAAACTTAAAACGTCAATTTCTCGAAATGACTTCGAGACCACATATTTTCAGCTTTTGATGCAGAGTCAAAATATATAAAAAGGGCTTCATAATGTTGAAAGAAATTCTAACTTCTGACAATTATTGGCGAAGATACATCCGTTTGAATTTGGAAACAGAAACTTAAAACGTCAATTTCTCGAAATGACTTCGAGACTACATATTTTCAGCTTTTGATGCAGAATCAAAATATATAAAAAGGGCTTCATAATGTTGAAAGAAATTCTAACTTCTGACAATTATTGGCGAAGATACATCCGTTTGAATTTGGAAACAGAGACTTAAAACGTCGATTTCTCGAAATGACTTCGAGACTACATATTTTCAGCTTTTGATGCAGAGTCAAAATATATAAAAAGGGCTTCATAATGTTGAAAGAAATTCTAACTTCTGACAATTATTGGCGAAGATACATCCGTTTGGATTTGGAAACAGAAACTTAAACGTCAATTTCTCGAAATGACTTCGAGACTACATATTTTCAGCTTTTGATGCAGAATCAAAATATATAAAAAGGGCTTCATAATGTTGAAAGAAATTCTAACTTCTGACAATTATTGGCGAAGATACATCCGTTTGAATTTGGAAACAGAAACTTAAAACGTCGATTTCTCGAAATGACTTCGAGACTACATATTTTCAGCTTTTGATGCACAGTCAAAATATATAAAAAGGGCTTCATAATGTTGAAAGAAATTCTAACTTCTGACAATTATTGGCGAAGATACATCCGTTTGAATTTGGAAACAGAAACTTAAAACGTCAATTTCTCGAAATGACTTCGAGACTACATATTTTCAGCTTTTGAAGCAGAGTCAAAATATATAAAAAGGGCTTCATAATGTTGAAAGAAATTCTAACTTCTGACAATTATTGGCGAAGATATATCCGTTTGAATTTGGAAACAGAAACTTAAAACGTCAATTTCTCGAAATGACTTCGAGACTACATATTTTCAGCTTTTGATGCAGAATTAAAATATATAAAAAGGGCTTCATAATGTTGAAAGAAATTCTCAACTTCTGACAATTATTGGCGAAGATACATCCGTTTGAATTTGGAAACAGAAACTTAAAAACGTCAATTTCTCGAATTGACTTCGAGACTACATATTTTTAGCTTTTGATGTAGAATCAAAATATATAAAAGGGCTTCATAATGTTGAAAGAAATTCTAACTTCTGACAATTATTGGCGAAGATACATCCGTTTGAATTTGGAAACAGAAACTTAAAACGTCAATTTCTCGAAATGACTTCGAGAC
>NW_025063338.1:62500-65175 GCF_018153295.1 Drosophila grimshawi | reverse complement strand
AAAGCACACGTTCCATAAGGTCCGTGTTTTAATTGCATGTATTAGCTCTAGAATTACCACAGTTATCCAAGTAACTGTTAACGATCTAAGGAACCATAACTGATATAATGAGCCTTTTGCGGTTTCACTGTTAATTCGTGTGTACTTAGACATGCATGGCTTAATCTTTGAGACAAGCATATAACTACTGGCAGGATCAACCAGAATAATGTTTTTATTTATATATGTACAAATATATTATACATATATATAAAATACATTAATATACAAATCTAATAATATATGACAAATTGATTAATACTTTTGAATAAAATAATATAGATGTATATTTAAACTAGATAATAAACGAATATGGCTATTATTAGATAGCATTTCATTTCGTTAATTTAATAAAATTGACAAAGTAATCTATATAAATTTCGTTCAACAATATTTTATTAATTGCACTTGCTTAATATAATATATTATCACACTTTGATTTTTGTTCACTTCCCACATAAAATATATGGAGAAATAAATCAAATTTATTATGACAACAAATTGATATTTTACGACATTTAATTTTGAAATAATATATATATATCAAGAAAAGCACTCCAACTCACATTCAGCAAAGAAATGTGAATTTTTAATGATGACAAATAATATATAAAAATATGACATGTTTTAACCAATTTACTCATTGACACAACAAATGCATCCACATCTGCTATATCAATTTTCAATCGGTTACATTTGTTTGTTATAAGAGAGAAATTAACGATAAAAGGAAACCTATTATAATATATTGTGGAAATAAAGATTTTAATACAATATTTCCAACAACATACCTTGGCAAATTCCGCAATTATCTTTTTTATCGCAGCCAAGCAATTATTATTAATAACGAACGAACATACTCAAACACAAACATGAGCGTATAACATAATCTTTAATAAATTATATGAAATCTTCATATAATAGATGAGCACACACCACTCACCATGTAAAGGTTTTTGAACACCATCTCTTTAAGCATGATACTTTTTCAAATGCTACCACCCAACATTAATTCTTCATGTATTAAATTAAATATAATACAAGATTAACTTCATTATTTCATAATTTGCCCAATAAATTATCCATGCCGGCAAGACAATACTCCACAGTCATATTATTTTGTTACTTTTACTCTTTCTCATATGACTTGCCTTTGGCGGGCCCCACTCCATATTAAATTTTTGAAACCATTTCTTTTTAATTTATTTTTTTTTTAAATTCTACCCCCCCAAATTAATTTCTCATATAATTAAATTAAATTAAAAAAAATTAACTTTCTTTATTTAAAAATTTTCTCAATAAATTATCCATGCCGGGCAAACAATACTCCACAGTCATATTATTTTGTTACTTTTACTTTTTCTCATATGACTTGCCTTGCGCGACACCACTCCATATATAGGTTTTTGAACACCATCTCTTTAAGCATGATACTTTTTTCAAATGCTACCACCCAACATTAATTCTTCATGTATTAAATTAAATATAATACAAGATTAACTTCATTATTTCATAATTTGCCCAGTAAATTATCCATGCCGGCAAGACAATACTCCACAGTCATATTATTTTGTTACTTTTACTCTTTCTCATATGACTTGCCTTGCGCGACACCACTCCATATATAGGTTTTTGAACACCATCTCTTTAAGCATGATACTTTTTTCAAATGCTACCACCCAACATTAATTCTTCATGTATTAAATTAAATATAATACAAGATTAACTTCATTTTTTCATAATTTGCCCAATAAATTATCCATGCCGGCAAGACAATACTCCACAGTCATATTATTTTGTTACTTTTACTTTTTCTCATATGACTTGCCTTGCGCGACACCACTCCATATATAGGTTTTTGAACACCATCTCTTTAAGCATGATACTTTTTCAAATGCTACCACCCAACATTAATTCTTCCTGTATTAAATAAAATATAATACAAGATTAACTTCATTTTTTCATAATTTGCCCAATAAATGACCCATGCCGGCAAGACAATACTCCACAGTCATATTATTTTGTTACTTTTACTTTTTCTCATATGACTTGCCTTGCGCGACACCACTCCATATATAGGTTTTTGAACACCATTTCCTTAAGAATGATACTTTTTTCAAATGCAACCACTCACTATTAATTCTTCATGTATTAATTTAAATATAACACACGAATAACTTAAATATTTAATAATTTGAACTATAATTGACGGCTGCCGGCAAGACAATACTCCACAATCATGTGATTTCCATATATAATTTTGTCTATAGCAAACATTTTTTATTGTAGTAGAGTTGTTCCATACGTTATTACCCAACATTTATTTTACATGTTAAATTCTATTATATCACATTGTTTGTGTCATATGTTATTATCTAACATGTAATTTATATGTTTCATGATATTATTTGACATTTTGTATTGGAAAACACTGAATTGAATTTCATAACATTTCATAATTTGCCCAATAAATGACCCATGCCGGCAAGACAATACTCCACAGTCATATTATTTTGTTACTTTTACTTTTTCTCATATGACTTGCCGTGCGCGATACCACTCCATATATAGGTTTTTTGAACACCATTTCCTTAAAAATAAAATTTTTTTTAAAACAAACCCCCCCATTTTAATTT
>NW_025063338.1:57500-60000 GCF_018153295.1 Drosophila grimshawi | reverse complement strand
AAGTTCCACAATTGGCTACGTAACTAAACTATCCGGGGAACAAGAATCTACCATAAATGATAGAAACCCTATTTACCCAGAACGAGCACATAAACCATGTTATTGTTTCCCAATCAAGCCCGACTATCTCAATCTTCAGAGCCAATCCTTATCCCGAAGTTACGGATCTAATTTGCCGACTTCCCTTACCTACATTATTCTATCGACTAGAGACTCTTCACCTTGGAGACCAGCTGCGGATATTGGTACGGCCTGTTGAGAAGTTTGCGTATCCCCACCATAAATTTTCAAGGTCCGAGGAGAAAATATCGACACAACAGTATATGTCATGCTCTTCTAGCCCATCTACCATATCTCTCTGCGAAAGACTTCCATGGTAGTACGGCTATAAAACAGAAAAGAAAACTCTTCCGATACCTCTCGACGGCTTCTTTATGGTCGTTCCTGTTGCCAGGATGAGCACGAGGCCCATATTTAATAACAAACGGATACTCAACAGGTTACGGAATTGGAACCGTATTCCCTTTCGTTCAAAATTATTCAAGTGTATAAAAATCGGTATGATGCAAAATATATTTTGATTTTTCTATACTTGAAAATTTTCGGCTTTCGCCTTGAACTTAGGACCGACTAACTCGTGATCAACCACTGTTCACACGAAACCCTTCTCCACTTCAGTCCTCCAAGGTCTCATTCGATTATTTGCTACTACCACCAAGATCTGTACCAATGGCGGCTCCATGCAGGCTTACGCCAAACACTTCTATGCACACCATTGTACCTTCCTACTCACTAAAGTTTCAAAATTTATATTACAAGTAACATAAATCATCTACTTTAGCGGTAATGTATAGGTATACAACTTAAGCGCCATCCATTTTAAGGGCTAGTTGCTTCGGCAGGTGAGTTGTTACACACTCCTTAGCGGATTTCGACTTCCATGATCACCGTCCTGCTGTTTTAAGCAACCAACGCCTTTCATGGTTTCTGTATGAGTTGTTAATTTGGGCACCGTAACATTACGTTTGGTTCATCCCACAGCGCCAGTTCTGCTTACCAAAAGTGGCCCACTGGGCACATTATATCATAACCTTAAACTTCATATCAAGAAAGTTAAGGTTCTTACCCATTTAAAGTTTGAGAATAGGTTAAGATCGTTTCGACCCTAAGGCCTCTAATCATTCGCTTTACCAGATAAGATTATTTTATACAACAGTTAAATGCACCAGCTATCCTGAGGGAAACTTCGGAAGGAACCAGCTACTAGATGGTTCGATTGGTCTTTCGCCCCTATACTCAATTCTGACAATCGATTTGCACGTCAGAACTGTTTCGGTCTTCCATCAGGGTTTCCCCTGACTTCAACCTGATCAAGTATAGTTCACCATCTTTCGGGTCACAGCATATATGCTCAAGGTACGTTCCAGTTAGAGGTATAAATAATATAAATATCATTATACATAACTATATAGAGCGCCCCGGGATTGTGTTAATTAACTATAAATAGCTAAAAAACTAATCCCATTAATAGTCAAGTTAATTACGCTATTAGGTTTATATCCCAATAACTTGCACATATGTTAGACTCCTTGGTCCGTGTTTCAAGACGGGTCCCGAAGGTATCCTGAATCTTTCGCATTGTTAATCATACAAGTGCATATAATAAACACAAAAATCATTGAAAATTATGCCATTATATAATTCCGAAAAATTAACGCACTGTATTCATATAAATCTATCAGCACTTTATCAAATTTATGACATTTATATCATGTTATAATGCAAGCACTATAATTGAAATAATCAATAATTCACAATTTTTTGATAAATTAATTATGTTAATAGATTACAATGTCCTTATATGGAAAAAATGCACACTATTATTATAATATTAATTAAATATTACAATTCTAATGATGAATTTTCCATAACGGATATTCAGGTTCATCGGGCTTAACCTCTAAGCAGTTTCACGTACTATTTAACTCTCTATTCAGAGTTCTTTTCAACTTTCCCTCACGGTACTTGTTTACTATCGGTCTCATGGTTATATTTAGTTTTAGATGGAGTTTACCACCCACTTAGTGCTGCACTATCAAGCAACACGACTCTTTGGAAACATCATCTAGTAATCATTAACGTTATACGGGCCTGGCACCCTCTATGGGTAAATGGCCTCATTTAAGAAGGACTTAAATCGTTAATTTCTCATACTAGAATATTGATGTTCCTTACACTGCATCTCACATTTGCCATATAGACAAAGTGACTTAGTGCTGAACTGATTTCTTTTCGCTCGCCGCTACTAAGAAAATCCTTGTTAGTTTCTTTTCCTCCCTAATTAATATGCTTAAATTCAGGGGGTAGTCCCATATGAGTTGAGGTTGTATAAAACAATTTTTATTGAATACTATGATATAATATTCAATATTATGAATACACTAATTCTTGAAGAATAATAATATTTACAACAGTTTTCTTATCGCATCAATAATAATCG
>NW_025063338.1:47500-52500 GCF_018153295.1 Drosophila grimshawi | reverse complement strand
TGCCCAGTAAATTATCCATGCCGGCAAGACAATACTCCACAGTCATATTATTTTTTTTTTTTTCTTTTTCTCATATGACTTGCCTTGCGCGACACCACTCCATATATAGGTTTTTGTCTAACACACATTTTTTTAATGATACTAGACTTTTTTCATACGCTACCCACCACAACATTAATTCTTCATGTATTAAATTAAATATAATACACATTAATTTTTCCAATAAATTATCAAAAATACCACAGTCATATTTATTTTCCAACATTTACTTTTTCTCATATGTTTTTGAACCACTCCATATTTGTTTTTAACACCATCTCTTTAACATGATACTTATTTAATGCTACCACCCAACATTAATATTTCATGTATTAAAAAAAATATAATACAAGATTAACTTCATTTTTCATAATTTGCCCAATAAATGACCCATGCCGGCAAGACAATACTCCACAGTCATATTATTTTGTTACTTTTACTTTTTCTCATATGACTTGCCTTGCGCGACACCACTCCATATATAGGTTTTTGAACACCATTTCCTTAAGAATGATACTTTTTTCAAATGCAACCACTCACTATTAATTCTTCATGTATTAATTTAAATATAACACACGAATAACTTAAATATTTAATAATTTGAACTATAATTGACGGCTGCCGGCAAGACAATACTCCACAATCATGTGATTTCCATATATAATTTTGTCTATAGCAAACATTTTTTATTGTAGTAGAGTTGTTCCATACGTTATTACCCAACATTTATTTTACATGTTAAATTCTATTATATCACATTGTTTGTGTCATATGTTATTATCTAACATGTAATTTATATGTTTCATGATATTATTTGACATTTTGTATTGGAAAACACTGAATTGAATTTCATAACATTTCATAATTTGCCCAATAAATGACCCATGCCGGCAAGACAATACTCCACAGTCATATTATTTTGTTACTTTTACTTTTTCTCATATGACTTGCCGTGCGCGACACCACTCCATATATAGGTTTTTGAACACCATTTCCTTAAGAATGATACTTTTTTCAAATGCAACCACTCACTATTAATTCTTCATGTATTAATTTAAATATAACACACGAATAACTTAAATATTTAATAATTTGAACTATAATTGACGGCTGCCGGCAAGACAATACTCCACAATCATGTGATTTCCATATATAATTTTGTCTATAGCAAACATTTTTTATTGTAGTAGAGTTGTTCCATACGTTATTACCCAACATTTATTTTACATGTTAAATTCTATTATATCACATTGTTTGTATCATATGTTATTATCTAACATGTAATTTATATGTTTCATGATATTATTTGACATTTTGTATTGGAAAACACTGAATTGAATTTCATAACAATTCCAAGTCTCATGAGTGTAAATTTTATTAATCGGTTTATTATTATTATGCAATATCAAATAAAATATAAACTTCTATTTCACACTAAATATAACATTTATGTTTAAGAGTGTAAATTTTTCATTCGCATATTACTGTTCTCCATTGATTGAATTATAATATATTTTTAATATGATTTCATATATTTATTTTTTTGTGTTTTCTATTGCCTTTCGCAGTTATCATATATATATACATATATATATATATATATATATATATATATATATATATATATATACTCATATATATAATAAAATGTGTGTTCTTCTTTCTCTGTTTTGTTTAAAACAATTTAATTTCTTTATTCCTTTCAATAACAATTCAATTATTCTGAAAAGAATGTTATTTATAAAATAACATAAATTTTGTATTGCATCATCAAAAAGCTTTTTGTATATAACATTTTCTTAAGGTCCGGTCCACACATTATCAACTTACAAAGAAATATATAAAATATCATAAGTAAATTAACAAATATGGCACCTTTAAACAACTCATACAATATATATATATATATATGTTTTAGTTGGTGTTTAACAACCATAACACACATATTATATTTTATATTTGTTGTTTTATTAACATTTTCGAATCATCAAGCAAAGGATAAGCTTCAGTGGATCGCAGTATGGCAGCTGCTCAACCACTTACAACACCTTGCCTGTTACAAAAGTCGTTTACAATTGATTCTAGGCTTTGTCATTGTATTAAATAATGTTTAAATATGTAACTAGCACGGCATCAGGTGATCATAGATCCTCCCAATTTACTATGTTACAAATAACATTGGCATCACATCCATTGTCGTTTATAAAATAAATTATAAACTTTTAATGGTTTAGAAGCCATACAATGCAAATTGCCCCTTATTTATCATTGCAGTCCAGCACGGATACGACCTTAGAGGCGTTCAGGCATAATCCAACGGACGTAGCGTCATACCACTGTTCGCTCGAACAAGTATTGTGCCATTGGTCCGTACCTGCGGTTCCTCTCGTACTACGCAGGAATGCTGTCGCAACAACGTTTTGTCATTAGTAGGGTAAAACTAACCTGTCTCACGACGGTCTAAACCCAGCTCACGTTCCCTTGCATGGGTGAACAATCCAACGCTTGGTGAATTTTGCTTCACAATGATAGGAAGAGCCGACATCGAAGGATCAAAAAGCGACGTCGCTATGAACGCTTGGCCGCCACAAGCCAGTTATCCCTATGGTAACTTTTCTGACACCTCTTGTTAAAAACTCTTTAAACCAAAAGGATCGATAGGCCGAGCTTTTGCTGTCCCTGTGTGTACTGAACACCGAGATCAAGTCAGCATTTGCCCTTTTGCTCTATGTGTGGTTTCTGTCCGCACTGAGCTGGCCTTGGGACACCTCCGTTATTATTTGAGAGATGTACCGCCCCAGTCAAACTCCCTACCTGGCAATGTCCTTGAATTGGATCATACCTGAGTAATTGGAGTTATACCAAATTTTTAAATCAAAAATACATAAATGCATTTTCTTATTAAAGAATTTGTTTGCGATTATATAACAAACTCGTGATACTTTGATCAAGAAGCTTGCATCAAAACCCAATACCATAAGATATAATAAATACATCCGTATAATGGCTAGAAATGATACACGTTCCATTTAATCAAGTAAGTAAGGAAACAATAAGAGTAGTGGTATTTCATTGTCGATACCAAACCGAAGTCTAATATCTCCCACTTATTCTACACCTCTTATGTCTCCTTACACTGCCAGATTAGAGTCAAGCTCAAAAGGGTCTTCTTTCCCCGCTAATTATTCCAAGCCCGTTCCCTTGGCTGTGGTTTCGCTAGATAGTAGATAGGGACAGTAGGAATCTCGTTAATCCATTCATGCGCGTCACTAATTAGATGACGAGGCATTTGGCTACCTTAAGAGAGTCATAGTTACTCCCGCCGTTGACCCGCGCTTACTTGAATTTCTTCACTTTGACATTCAGAGCACTGGGCAGAAATCACATTGTGTCAACACCCGCTAGGGCCATCACAATGCTTTGTTTTAATTAGACAGTCGGATTCCCCAAGTCCGTGCCAGTTCTGAATTGATTGTTAATTGATAATCGTTATAATTTAAAAGAACTAATCAGTTGCCCAATTAGTATTCTTAAAAATTTTAGCAAGAAAGTTCCACAATTGGCTACGTAACTAAACTATCCGGGGAACAAGAATCTACCATAAATGATAGAAACCCTATTTACCCAGAACGAGCACATAAACCATGTTATTGTTTCCCAATCAAGCCCGACTATCTCAATCTTCAGAGCCAATCCTTATCCCGAAGTTACGGATCTAATTTGCCGACTTCCCTTACCTACATTATTCTATCGACTAGAGACTCTTCACCTTGGAGACCAGCTGCGGATATTGGTACGGCCTGTTGAGAAGTTTGCGTATCCCCACCATAAATTTTCAAGGTCCGAGGAGAAAATATCGACACAACAGTATATGTCATGCTCTTCTAGCCCATCTACCATATCTCTCTGCGAAAGACTTCCATGGTAGTACGGCTATAAAACAGAAAAGAAAACTCTTCCGATACCTCTCGACGGCTTCTTTATGGTCGTTCCTGTTGCCAGGATGAGCACGAGGCCCATATTTAATAACAAACGGATACTCAACAGGTTACGGAATTGGAACCGTATTCCCTTTCGTTCAAAATTATTCAAGTGTATAAAAATCGGTATGATGCAAAATATATTTTGATTTTTCTATACTTGAAAATTTTCGGCTTTCGCCTTGAACTTAGGACCGACTAACTCGTGATCAACCACTGTTCACACGAAACCCTTCTCCACTTCAGTCCTCCAAGGTCTCATTCGATTATTTGCTACTACCACCAAGATCTGTACCAACTGCGGCTCCATGCAGGTATACGCCAAACAATTCGAAGCACACCATTGTACCGTCATAGTCAAAAAAGTTTCGAAATTTATATTACAAGTAACATAAATCATCTACGTAAGCGGTAAAGTATAGGTATACAACTTTAGCGCCATCCATTTTAAGGACTAGTTGCTTTGGCAGGAGAGTTGTTACACACTCTTTAGCGGATGTAGATTTCCATGATCACCGTCCTGCTGTTTTAAGCAACCAACGCCTTTCATGGTTTCTGTATGAGTTGTTAATTTGGGCACCGTAACATTACGTTTGGTTCATCCCACAGCGCCAGTTCTGCTTACCAAAAGTGGCCCACTGGGCACATTATATCATAACCTTAAACTTCATATCAAGAAAGTTAAGGTTCTTACCCATTTAAAGTTTGAGAATAGGTTAAGATCGTTTCGACCCTAAGGCCTCTAATCATTCGCTTTACCAGATAAGATTATTTTATACAACAGTTAAATGCACCAGCTATCGTGAGGGAAACTTCGGAAGGAACCAGCTACTAGATGGTTCGATTGGTCTTTCGCCCCTATACTCAATTCTGACAATCGATTTGCACGTCAGAACTGTTTCGGTCTTCCATCAGGGTTTCCCCTGACTTCAACCTGATCAAGTATAGTTCACCATCTTTCGGGTCACAGCATATATGCTC
>NW_025063338.1:37500-42500 GCF_018153295.1 Drosophila grimshawi | reverse complement strand
CAGTCATATTATTTTGTTACTTTTACTTTTTCTCATATGACTTGCCGTGCGCGACACCACTCCATATATAGGTTTTTGAACACCATTTCCTTAAGAATGATACTTTTTTCAAATGCAACCACTCACTATTAATTCTTCATGTATTAATTTAAATATAACACACGAATAACTTAAATATTTAATAATTTGAACTATAATTGACGGCTGCCGGCAAGACAATACTCCACAATCATGTGATTTCCATATATAATTTTGTCTATAGCAAACATTTTTTATTGTACTAGAGTTGTTCCATACGTTATTACCCAACATTTATTTTACATGTTAAATTCTATTATATCACATTGTTTGTATCATATGTTATTATCTAACATGTAATTTATATGTTTCATGATATTATTTGACATTTTGTATTGGAAAACACTGAATTGAATTTCATAACAATTCCAAGTCTCATGAGTGTAAATTTTATTAATCGGTTTATTATTATTATGCAATATCAAATAAAATATAAACTTCTATTTCACACTAAATATAACATTTATGTTTAAGAGTGTAAATTTTTCATTCGCATATTACTGTTCTCCATTGATTGAATTATAATATATTTTTAATATGATTTCATATATTTATTTTTTTGTGTTTTCTATTGCCTTTCGCAGTTATCATATATATATACATATATATATATATATATATATATACTCATATATATAATAAAATGTGTGTTCTTCTTTCTCTGTTTTGTTTAAAACAATTTAATTTCTTTATTCCTTTCAATAACAATTCAATTATTCTGAAAAGAATGTTATTTATAAAATAACATAAATTTTGTATTGCATCATCAAAAAGCTTTTTGTATATAACATTTTCTTAAGGTCCGGTCCACACATTATCAACTTACAAAGAAATATATAAAATATCATAAGTAAATTAACAAATATGGCACCTTTAAACAACTCATACAATATATATATATATATATGTTTTAGTTGGTGTTTAACAACCATAACACACATATTATATTTTATATTTGTTGTTTTATTAACATTTTCGAATCATCAAGCAAAGGATAAGCTTCAGTGGATCGCAGTATGGCAGCTGCTCAACCACTTACAACACCTTGCCTGTTACAAAAGTCGTTTACAATTGATTCTAGGCTTTGTCATTGTATTAAATAATGTTTAAATATGTAACTAGCACGGCATCAGGTGATCATAGATCCTCCCAATTTACTATGTTACAAATAACATTGGCATCACATCCATTGTCGTTTATAAAATAAATTATAAACTTTTAATGGTTTAGAAGCCATACAATGCAAATTGCCCCTTATTTATCATTGCAGTCCAGCACGGATACGACCTTAGAGGCGTTCAGGCATAATCCAACGGACGTAGCGTCATACCACTGTTCGCTCGAACAAGTATTGTGCCATTGGTCCGTACCTGCGGTTCCTCTCGTACTACGCAGGAATGCTGTCGCAACAACGTTTTGTCATTAGTAGGGTAAAACTAACCTGTCTCACGACGGTCTAAACCCAGCTCACGTTCCCTTGCATGGGTGAACAATCCAACGCTTGGTGAATTTTGCTTCACAATGATAGGAAGAGCCGACATCGAAGGATCAAAAAGCGACGTCGCTATGAACGCTTGGCCGCCACAAGCCAGTTATCCCTATGGTAACTTTTCTGACACCTCTTGTTAAAAACTCTTTAAACCAAAAGGATCGATAGGCCGAGCTTTTGCTGTCCCTGTGTGTACTGAACACCGAGATCAAGTCAGCATTTGCCCTTTTGCTCTATGTGTGGTTTCTGTCCGCACTGAGCTGGCCTTGGGACACCTCCGTTATTATTTGAGAGATGTACCGCCCCAGTCAAACTCCCTACCTGGCAATGTCCTTGAATTGGATCATACCTGAGTAATTGGAGTTATACCAAATTTTTAAATCAAAAATACATAAATGCATTTTCTTATTAAAGAATTTGTTTGCGATTATATAACAAACTCGTGATACTTTGATCAAGAAGCTTGCATCAAAACCCAATACCATAAGATATAATAAATACATCCGTATAATGGCTAGGAAATGATACACGTTCCATTTAATCAAGTAAGTAAGGAAACAATAAGAGTAGTGGTATTTCATTGTCGATACCAAACCGAAGTCTAATATCTCCCACTTATTCTACACCTCTTATGTCTCCTTACACTGCCAGATTAGAGTCAAGCTCAAAAGGGTCTTCTTTCCCCGCTAATTATTCCAAGCCCGTTCCCTTGGCTGTGGTTTCGCTAGATAGTAGATAGGGACAGTAGGAATCTCGTTAATCCATTCATGCGCGTCACTAATTAGATGACGAGGCATTTGGCTACCTTAAGAGAGTCATAGTTACTCCCGCCGTTGACCCGCGCTTACTTGAATTTCTTCACTTTGACATTCAGAGCACTGGGCAGAAATCACATTGTGTCAACACCCGCTAGGGCCATCACAATGCTTTGTTTTAATTAGACAGTCGGATTCCCCAAGTCCGTGCCAGTTCTGAATTGATTGTTAATTGATAATCGTTATAATTTAAAAGAACTAATCAGTTGCCCAATTAGTATTCTTAAAAATTTTAGCAAGAAAGTTCCACAATTGGCTACGTAACTAAACTATCCGGGGAACAAGAATCTACCATAAATGATAGAAACCCTATTTACCCAGAACGAGCACATAAACCATGTTATTGTTTCCCAATCAAGCCCGACTATCTCAATCTTCAGAGCCAATCCTTATCCCGAAGTTACGGATCTAATTTGCCGACTTCCCTTACCTACATTATTCTATCGACTAGAGACTCTTCACCTTGGAGACCAGCTGCGGATATTGGTACGGCCTGTTGAGAAGTTTGCGTATCCCCACCATAAATTTTCAAGGTCCGAGGAGAAAATATCGACACAACAGTATATGTCATGCTCTTCTAGCCCATCTACCATATCTCTCTGCGAAAGACTTCCATGGTAGTACGGCTATAAAACAGAAAAGAAAACTCTTCCGATACCTCTCGACGGCTTCTTTATGGTCGTTCCTGTTGCCAGGATGAGCACGAGGCCCATATTTAATAACAAACGGATACTCAACAGGTTACGGAATTGGAACCGTATTCCCTTTCGTTCAAAATTATTCAAGTGTATAAAAATCGGTATGATGCAAAATATATTTTGATTTTTCTATACTTGAAAATTTTCGGCTTTCGCCTTGAACTTAGGACCGACTAACTCGTGATCAACCACTGTTCACACGAAACCCTTCTCCACTTCAGTCCTCCAAGGTCTCATTCGATTATTTGCTACTACCACCCAAGATCTGTACCAATGGCGGGCTCCATGCAGGCTTACGCCAAACACTTCTATGCACACCATTGTACCTTCCTACTCACTAAAGTTTCAAAATTTATATTACAAGTAACATAAATCATCTACTTTAGCGGTAATGTATAGGTATACAACTTAAGCGCCATCCATTTTAAGGGCTAGTTGCTTCGGCAGGTGAGTTGTTACACACTCCTTAGCGGATTTCGACTTCCATGATCACCGTCCTGCTGTTTTAAGCAACCAACGCCTTTCATGGTTTCTGTATGAGTTGTTAATTTGGGCACCGTAACATTACGTTTGGTTCATCCCACAGCGCCAGTTCTGCTTACCAAAAGTGGCCCACTGGGCACATTATATCATAACCTTAAACTTCATATCAAGAAAGTTAAGGTTCTTACCCATTTAAAGTTTGAGAATAGGTTAAGATCGTTTCGACCCTAAGGCCTCTAATCATTCGCTTTACCAGATAAGATTATTTTATACAACAGTTAAATGCACCAGCTATCCTGAGGGAAACTTCGGAAGGAACCAGCTACTAGATGGTTCGATTGGTCTTTCGCCCCTATACTCAATTCTGACAATCGATTTGCACGTCAGAACTGTTTCGGTCTTCCATCAGGGTTTCCCCTGACTTCAACCTGATCAAGTATAGTTCACCATCTTTCGGGTCACAGCATATATGCTCAAGGTACGTTCCAGTTAGAGGTATAAATAATATAAATATCATTATACATAACTATATAGAGCGCCCCGGGATTGTGTTAATTAACTATAAATAGCTAAAAAACTAATCCCATTAATAGTCAAGTTAATTACGCTATTAGGTTTATATCCCAATAACTTGCACATATGTTAGACTCCTTGGTCCGTGTCTCAAGACGGGTCCCGAAGGTATCCTGAATCTTTCGCATTGTTAATCATACAAGTGCATATAATAAACACAAAAATCATTGAAAATTATGCCATTATATAATTCCGAAAAATTAACGCACTGTATTCATATAAATCTATCAGCACTTTATCAAATTTATGACATTTATATCATGTTATAATGCAAGCACTATAATTGAAATAATCAATAATTCACAATTTTTTGATAAATTAATTATGTTAATAGATTACAATGTCCTTATATGGAAAAAATGCACACTATTATTATAATATTAATTAAATATTACAATTCTAATGATGAATTTTCCATAACGGATATTCAGGTTCATCGGGCTTAACCTCTAAGCAGTTTCACGTACTATTTAACTCTCTATTCAGAGTTCTTTTCAACTTTCCCTCACGGTACTTGTTTACTATCGGTCTCATGGTTATATTTAGTTTTAGATGGAGTTTACCACCCACTTAGTGCTGCACTATCAAGCAACACGACTCTTTGGAAACATCATCTAGTAATCATTAACGTTATACGGGCCTGGCACCCTCTATGGGTAAATGGCCTCATTTAAGAAGGACTTAAATCGTTAATTTCTCATACTAGAATATTGATGTTCCTTACACTGCATCTCACATTTGCCATATAGACAAAGTGACTTAGTGCTGAACTGATTTCTTTTCGCTCGCCGCTACTAAGAAAATCCTTGTTAGTTTCTTTTCCTCCCCTAATTAATATGCTTAAATTCAGGGGGTAGTCCCATA
>NW_025063338.1:27500-32500 GCF_018153295.1 Drosophila grimshawi | reverse complement strand
TCCATATATAGGTTTTTGAACACCATTTCCTTAAGAATGATACTTTTTTCAAATGCAACCACTCACTATTAATTCTTCATGTATTAATTTAAATATAACACACGAATAACTTAAATATTTAATAATTTGAACTATAATTGACGGCTGCCGGCAAGACAATACTCCACAATCATGTGATTTCCATATATAATTTTGTCTATAGCAAACATTTTTTATTGTAGTAGAGTTGTTCCATACGTTATTACCCAACATTTATTTTACATGTTAAATTCTATTATATCACATTGTTTGTGTCATATGTTATTATCTAACATGTAATTTATATGTTTCATGATATTATTTGACATTTTGTATTGGAAAACACTGAATTGAATTTCATAACATTTCATAATTTGCCCAATAAATGACCCATGCCGGCAAGACAATACTCCACAGTCATATTATTTTGTTACTTTTACTTTTTCTCATATGACTTGCCGTGCGCGACACCACTCCATATATAGGTTTTTGAACACCATTTCCTTAAGAATGATACTTTTTTCAAATGCAACCACTCACTATTAATTCTTCATGTATTAATTTAAATATAACACACGAATAACTTAAATATTTAATAATTTGAACTATAATTGACGGCTGCCGGCAAGACAATACTCCACAATCATGTGATTTCCATATATAATTTTGTCTATAGCAAACATTTTTTATTGTAGTAGAGTTGTTCCATACGTTATTACCCAACATTTATTTTACATGTTAAATTCTATTATATCACATTGTTTGTGTCATATGTTATTATCTAACATGTAATTTATATGTTTCATGATATTATTTGACATTTTGTATTGGAAAACACTGAATTGAATTTCATAACAATTCCAAGTCTCATGAGTGTAAATTTTATTAATCGGTTTATTATTATTATGCAATATCAAATAAAATATAAACTTCTATTTCACACTAAATATAACATTTATGTTTAAGAGTGTAAATTTTTCATTCGCATATTACTGTTCTCCATTGATTGAATTATAATATATTTTTAATATGATTTCATATATTTATTTTTTTGTGTTTTCTACTATTGCCTTTCGCAGTTATCATATATATATATATATATATATATATATATATATATATATATATACTCATATATATAATAAAATGTGTGTTCTTCTTTCTCTGTTTTGTTTAAAACAATTTAATTTCTTTATTCCTTTCAATAACAATTCAATTATTCTGAAAAGAATGTTATTTATAAAATAACATAAATTTTGTATTGCATCATCAAAAAGCTTTTTGTATATAACATTTTCTTAAGGTCCGGTCCACACATTATCAACTTACAAAGAAATATATAAAATATCATAAGTAAATTAACAAATATGGCACCTTTAAACAACTCATACAATATATATATATATATATGTTTTAGTTGGTGTTTAACAACCATAACACACATATTATATTTTATATTTGTTGTTTTATTAACATTTTCGAATCATCAAGCAAAGGATAAGCTTCAGTGGATCGCAGTATGGCAGCTGCTCAACCACTTACAACACCTTGCCTGTTACAAAAGTCGTTTACAATTGATTCTAGGCTTTGTCATTGTATTAAATAATGTTTAAATATGTAACTAGCACGGCATCAGGTGATCATAGATCCTCCCAATTTACTATGTTACAAATAACATTGGCATCACATCCATTGTCGTTTATAAAATAAATTATAAACTTTTAATGGTTTAGAAGCCATACAATGCAAATTGCCCCTTATTTATCATTGCAGTCCAGCACGGATACGACCTTAGAGGCGTTCAGGCATAATCCAACGGACGTAGCGTCATACCACTGTTCGCTCGAACAAGTATTGTGCCATTGGTCCGTACCTGCGGTTCCTCTCGTACTACGCAGGAATGCTGTCGCAACAACGTTTTGTCATTAGTAGGGTAAAACTAACCTGTCTCACGACGGTCTAAACCCAGCTCACGTTCCCTTGCATGGGTGAACAATCCAACGCTTGGTGAATTTTGCTTCACAATGATAGGAAGAGCCGACATCGAAGGATCAAAAAGCGACGTCGCTATGAACGCTTGGCCGCCACAAGCCAGTTATCCCTATGGTAACTTTTCTGACACCTCTTGTTAAAAACTCTTTAAACCAAAAGGATCGATAGGCCGAGCTTTTGCTGTCCCTGTGTGTACTGAACACCGAGATCAAGTCAGCATTTGCCCTTTTGCTCTATGTGTGGTTTCTGTCCGCACTGAGCTGGCCTTGGGACACCTCCGTTATTATTTGAGAGATGTACCGCCCCAGTCAAACTCCCTACCTGGCAATGTCCTTGAATTGGATCATACCTGAGTAATTGGAGTTATACCAAATTTTTAAATCAAAAATACATAAATGCATTTTCTTATTAAAGAATTTGTTTGCGATTATATAACAAACTCGTGATACTTTGATCAAGAAGCTTGCATCAAAACCCAATACCATAAGATATAATAAATACATCCGTATAATGGCTAGGAAATGATACACGTTCCATTTAATCAAGTAAGTAAGGAAACAATAAGAGTAGTGGTATTTCATTGTCGATACCAAACCGAAGTCTAATATCTCCCACTTATTCTACACCTCTTATGTCTCCTTACACTGCCAGATTAGAGTCAAGCTCAAAAGGGTCTTCTTTCCCCGCTAATTATTCCAAGCCCGTTCCCTTGGCTGTGGTTTCGCTAGATAGTAGATAGGGACAGTAGGAATCTCGTTAATCCATTCATGCGCGTCACTAATTAGATGACGAGGCATTTGGCTACCTTAAGAGAGTCATAGTTACTCCCGCCGTTGACCCGCGCTTACTTGAATTTCTTCACTTTGACATTCAGAGCACTGGGCAGAAATCACATTGTGTCAACACCCGCTAGGGCCATCACAATGCTTTGTTTTAATTAGACAGTCGGATTCCCCAAGTCCGTGCCAGTTCTGAATTGATTGTTAATTGATAATCGTTATAATTTAAAAGAACTAATCAGTTGCCCAATTAGTATTCTTAAAAATTTTAGCAAGAAAGTTCCACAATTGGCTACGTAACTAAACTATCCGGGGAACAAGAATCTACCATAAATGATAGAAACCCTATTTACCCAGAACGAGCACATAAACCATGTTATTGTTTCCCAATCAAGCCCGACTATCTCAATCTTCAGAGCCAATCCTTATCCCGAAGTTACGGATCTAATTTGCCGACTTCCCTTACCTACATTATTCTATCGACTAGAGACTCTTCACCTTGGAGACCAGCTGCGGATATTGGTACGGCCTGTTGAGAAGTTTGCGTATCCCCACCATAAATTTTCAAGGTCCGAGGAGAAAATATCGACACAACAGTATATGTCATGCTCTTCTAGCCCATCTACCATATCTCTCTGCGAAAGACTTCCATGGTAGTACGGCTATAAAACAGAAAAGAAAACTCTTCCGATACCTCTCGACGGCTTCTTTATGGTCGTTCCTGTTGCCAGGATGAGCACGAGGCCCATATTTAATAACAAACGGATACTCAACAGGTTACGGAATTGGAACCGTATTCCCTTTCGTTCAAAATTATTCAAGTGTATAAAAATCGGTATGATGCAAAATATATTTTGATTTTTCTATACTTGAAAATTTTCGGCTTTCGCCTTGAACTTAGGACCGACTAACTCGTGATCAACCACTGTTCACACGAAACCCTTCTCCACTTCAGTCCTCCAAGGTCTCATTCGATTATTTGCTACTACCACCAAGATCTGTACCAATGGCGGCTCCATGCAGGCTTACGCCAAACACTTCTATGCACACCATTGTACCTTCCTACTCACTAAAGTTTCAAAATTTATATTACAAGTAACATAAATCATCTACTTTAGCGGTAATGTATAGGTATACAACTTAAGCGCCATCCATTTTAAGGGCTAGTTGCTTCGGCAGGTGAGTTGTTACACACTCCTTAGCGGATTTCGACTTCCATGATCACCGTCCTGCTGTTTTAAGCAACCAACGCCTTTCATGGTTTCTGTATGAGTTGTTAATTTGGGCACCGTAACATTACGTTTGGTTCATCCCACAGCGCCAGTTCTGCTTACCAAAAGTGGCCCACTGGGCACATTATATCATAACCTTAAACTTCATATCAAGAAAGTTAAGGTTCTTACCCATTTAAAGTTTGAGAATAGGTTAAGATCGTTTCGACCCTAAGGCCTCTAATCATTCGCTTTACCAGATAAGATTATTTTATACAACAGTTAAATGCACCAGCTATCCTGAGGGAAACTTCGGAAGGAACCAGCTACTAGATGGTTCGATTGGTCTTTCGCCCCTATACTCAATTCTGACAATCGATTTGCACGTCAGAACTGTTTCGGTCTTCCATCAGGGTTTCCCCTGACTTCAACCTGATCAAGTATAGTTCACCATCTTTCGGGTCACAGCATATATGCTCAAGGTACGTTCCAGTTAGAGGTATAAATAATATAAATATCATTATACATAACTATATAGAGCGCCCCGGGATTGTGTTAATTAACTATAAATAGCTAAAAAACTAATCCCATTAATAGTCAAGTTAATTACGCTATTAGGTTTATATCCCAATAACTTGCACATATGTTAGACTCCTTGGTCCGTGTTTCAAGACGGGTCCCGAAGGTATCCTGAATCTTTCGCATTGTTAATCATACAAGTGCATATAATAAACACAAAAATCATTGAAAATTATGCCATTATATAATTCCGAAAAATTAACGCACTGTATTCATATAAATCTATCAGCACTTTATCAAATTTATGACATTTATATCATGTTATAATGCAAGCACTATAATTGAAATAATCAATAATTCACAATTTTTTGATAAATTAATTATGTTAATAGATTACAATGTCCTTATATGGAAAAAATGCACACTATTATTATAATATTAATTAAATATTACAATTCTAATGATGAATTTTCCATAACGG
>NW_025063338.1:15000-22500 GCF_018153295.1 Drosophila grimshawi | reverse complement strand
AGGTTTTTGAACACCATCTCTTTAAGCATGATACTTTTTTCAAATGCTACCACCCAACATTAATTCTTCATGTATTAAATTAAATATAATACAAGATTAACTTCATTTTTTCATAATTTGCCCAATAAATTATCCATGCCGGCAAGACAATACTCCACAGTCATATTATTTTGTTACTTTTACTTTTTCTCATATGACTTGCCTTGCGCGACACCACTCCATATATAGGTTTTTGAACACCATCTCTTTAAGCATGATACTTTTTTCAAATGCTACCACCCAACATTAATTCTTCATGTATTAAATAAAATATAATACAAGATTAACTTCATTTTTTCATAATTTGCCCAATAAATTATCCATGCCGGCAAGACAATACTCCACAGTCATATTATTTTGTTACTTTTACTTTTTCTCATATGACTTGCCTTGCGCGACACCACTCCATATATAGGTTTTTGAACACCATTTCCTTAAGAATGATACTTTTTTCAAATGCAACCACTCACTATTAATTCTTCATGTATTAATTTAAATATAACACACGAATAACTTAAATATTTAATAATTTGAACTATAATTGACGGCTGCCGGCAAGACAATACTCCACAATCATGTGATTTCCATATATAATTTTGTCTATAGCAAACATTTTTTATTGTAGTAGAGTTGTTCCATACGTTATTACCCAACATTTATTTTACATGTTAAATTCTATTATATCACATTGTTTGTGTCATATGTTATTATCTAACATGTAATTTATATGTTTCATGATATTATTTGACATTTTGTATTGGAAAACACTGAATTGAATTTCATAACATTTCATAATTTGCCCAATAAATGACCCATGCCGGCAAGACAATACTCCACAGTCATATTATTTTGTTACTTTTACTTTTTCTCATATGACTTGCCTTGCGCGACACCACTCCATATATAGGTTTTTGAACACCATTTCCTTAAGAATGATACTTTTTTCAAATGCAACCACTCACTATTAATTCTTCATGTATTAATTTAAATATAACACACGAATAACTTAAATATTTAATAATTTGAACTATAATTGACGGCTGCCGGCAAGACAATACTCCACAATCATGTGATTTCCATATATAATTTTGTCTATAGCAAACATTTTTTATTGTAGTAGAGTTGTTCCATACGTTATTACCCAACATTTATTTTACATGTTAAATTCTATTATATCACATTGTTTGTGTCATATGTTATTATCTAACATGTAATTTATATGTTTCATGATATTATTTGACATTTTGTATTGGAAAACACTGAATTGAATTTCATAACATTTCATAATTTGCCCAATAAATGACCCATGCCGGCAAGACAATACTCCACAGTCATATTATTTTGTTACTTTTACTTTTTCTCATATGACTTGCCGTGCGCGACACCACTCCATATATAGGTTTTTGAACACCATTTCCTTAAGAATGATACTTTTTTCAAATGCAACCACTCACTATTAATTCTTCATGTATTAATTTAAATATAACACACGAATAACTTAAATATTTAATAATTTGAACTATAATTGACGGCTGCCGGCAAGACAATACTCCACAATCATGTGATTTCCATATATAATTTTGTCTATAGCAAACATTTTTTATTGTAGTAGAGTTGTTCCATACGTTATTACCCAACATTTATTTTACATGTTAAATTCTATTATATCACATTGTTTGTGTCATATGTTATTATCTAACATGTAATTTATATGTTTCATGATATTATTTGACATTTTGTATTGGAAAACACTGAATTGAATTTCATAACAATTCCAAGTCTCATGAGTGTAAATTTTATTAATCGGTTTATTATTATTATGCAATATCAAATAAAATATAAACTTCTATTTCACACTAAATATAACATTTATGTTTAAGAGTGTAAATTTTTCATTCGCATATTACTGTTCTCCATTGATTGAATTATAATATATTTTTAATATGATTTCATATATTTATTTTTTTGTGTTTTCTACTATTGCCTTTCGCAGTTATCATATATATATATATATATATATATATATATATATATATATATATACTCATATATATAATAAAATGTGTGTTCTTCTTTCTCTGTTTTGTTTAAAACAATTTAATTTCTTTATTCCTTTCAATAACAATTCAATTATTCTGAAAAGAATGTTATTTATAAAATAACATAAATTTTGTATTGCATCATCAAAAAGCTTTTTGTATATAACATTTTCTTAAGGTCCGGTCCACACATTATCAACTTACAAAGAAATATATAAAATATCATAAGTAAATTAACAAATATGGCACCTTTAAACAACTCATACAATATATATATATATATATGTTTTAGTTGGTG
Source organism: Drosophila grimshawi (assembly GCF_018153295.1). Lineage (NCBI taxonomy): Eukaryota > Metazoa > Arthropoda > Insecta > Diptera > Drosophilidae > Drosophila > Drosophila grimshawi. The sequence goes on along the minus strand of NW_025063338.1, from coordinate 20,124 downwards.
TTTAACAACCATAACACACATATTATATTTTATATTTGTTGTTTTATTAACATTTTCGAATCATCAAGCAAAGGATAAGCTTCAGTGGATCGCAGTATGGCAGCTGCTCAACCACTTACAACACCTTGCCTGTTACAAAAGTCGTTTACAATTGATTCTAGGCTTTGTCATTGTATTAAATAATGTTTAAATATGTAACTAGCACGGCATCAGGTGATCATAGATCCTCCCAATTTACTATGTTACAAATAACATTGGCATCACATCCATTGTCGTTTATAAAATAAATTATAAACTTTTAATGGTTTAGAAGCCATACAATGCAAATTGCCCCTTATTTATCATTGCAGTCCAGCACGGATACGACCTTAGAGGCGTTCAGGCATAATCCAACGGACGTAGCGTCATACCACTGTTCGCTCGAACAAGTATTGTGCCATTGGTCCGTACCTGCGGTTCCTCTCGTACTACGCAGGAATGCTGTCGCAACAACGTTTTGTCATTAGTAGGGTAAAACTAACCTGTCTCACGACGGTCTAAACCCAGCTCACGTTCCCTTGCATGGGTGAACAATCCAACGCTTGGTGAATTTTGCTTCACAATGATAGGAAGAGCCGACATCGAAGGATCAAAAAGCGACGTCGCTATGAACGCTTGGCCGCCACAAGCCAGTTATCCCTATGGTAACTTTTCTGACACCTCTTGTTAAAAACTCTTTAAACCAAAAGGATCGATAGGCCGAGCTTTTGCTGTCCCTGTGTGTACTGAACACCGAGATCAAGTCAGCATTTGCCCTTTTGCTCTATGTGTGGTTTCTGTCCGCACTGAGCTGGCCTTGGGACACCTCCGTTATTATTTGAGAGATGTACCGCCCCAGTCAAACTCCCTACCTGGCAATGTCCTTGAATTGGATCATACCTGAGTAATTGGAGTTATACCAAATTTTTAAATCAAAATACATAAATGCATTTTCTTATTAAAGAATTTGTTTGCGATTATATAACAAACTCGTGATACTTTGATCAAGAAGCTTGCATCAAAACCCAATACCATAAGATATAATAAATACATCCGTATAATGGCTAGGAAATGATACACGTTCCATTTAATCAAGTAAGTAAGGAAACAATAAGAGTAGTGGTATTTCATTGTCGATACCAAACCGAAGTCTAATATCTCCCACTTATTCTACACCTCTTATGTCTCCTTACACTGCCAGATTAGAGTCAAGCTCAAAAGGGTCTTCTTTCCCCGCTAATTATTCCAAGCCCGTTCCCTTGGCTGTGGTTTCGCTAGATAGTAGATAGGGACAGTAGGAATCTCGTTAATCCATTCATGCGCGTCACTAATTAGATGACGAGGCATTTGGCTACCTTAAGAGAGTCATAGTTACTCCCGCCGTTGACCCGCGCTTACTTGAATTTCTTCACTTTGACATTCAGAGCACTGGGCAGAAATCACATTGTGTCAACACCCGCTAGGGCCATCACAATGCTTTGTTTTAATTAGACAGTCGGATTCCCCAAGTCCGTGCCAGTTCTGAATTGATTGTTAATTGATAATCGTTATAATTTAAAAGAACTAATCAGTTGCCCAATTAGTATTCTTAAAAATTTTAGCAAGAAAGTTCCACAATTGGCTACGTAACTAAACTATCCGGGGAACAAGAATCTACCATAAATGATAGAAACCCTATTTACCCAGAACGAGCACATAAACCATGTTATTGTTTCCCAATCAAGCCCGACTATCTCAATCTTCAGAGCCAATCCTTATCCCGAAGTTACGGATCTAATTTGCCGACTTCCCTTACCTACATTATTCTATCGACTAGAGACTCTTCACCTTGGAGACCAGCTGCGGATATTGGTACGGCCTGTTGAGAAGTTTGCGTATCCCCACCATAAATTTTCAAGGTCCGAGGAGAAAATATCGACACAACAGTATATGTCATGCTCTTCTAGCCCATCTACCATATCTCTCTGCGAAAGACTTCCATGGTAGTACGGCTATAAAACAGAAAAGAAAACTCTTCCGATACCTCTCGACGGCTTCTTTATGGTCGTTCCTGTTGCCAGGATGAGCACGAGGCCCATATTTAATAACAAACGGATACTCAACAGGTTACGGAATTGGAACCGTATTCCCTTTCGTTCAAAATTATTCAAGTGTATAAAAATCGGTATGATGCAAAATATATTTTGATTTTTCTATACTTGAAAATTTTCGGCTTTCGCCTTGAACTTAGGACCGACTAACTCGTGATCAACCACTGTTCACACGAAACCCTTCTCCACTTCAGTCCTCCAAGGTCTCATTCGATTATTTGCTACTACCACCAAGATCTGTACCAATGGCGGCTCCATGCAGGCTTACGCCAAACACTTCTATGCACACCATTGTACCTTCCTACTCACTAAAGTTTCAAAATTTATATTACAAGTAACATAAATCATCTACTTTAGCGGTAATGTATAGGTATACAACTTAAGCGCCATCCATTTTAAGGGCTAGTTGCTTCGGCAGGTGAGTTGTTACACACTCCTTAGCGGATTTCGACTTCCATGATCACCGTCCTGCTGTTTTAAGCAACCAACGCCTTTCATGGTTTCTGTATGAGTTGTTAATTTGGGCACCGTAACATTACGTTTGGTTCATCCCACAGCGCCAGTTCTGCTTACCAAAAGTGGCCCACTGGGCACATTATATCATAACCTTAAACTTCATATCAAGAAAGTTAAGGTTCTTACCCATTTAAAGTTTGAGAATAGGTTAAGATCGTTTCGACCCTAAGGCCTCTAATCATTCGCTTTACCAGATAAGATTATTTTATACAACAGTTAAATGCACCAGCTATCCTGAGGGAAACTTCGGAAGGAACCAGCTACTAGATGGTTCGATTGGTCTTTCGCCCCTATACTCAATTCTGACAATCGATTTGCACGTCAGAACTGTTTCGGTCTTCCATCAGGGTTTCCCCTGACTTCAACCTGATCAAGTATAGTTCACCATCTTTCGGGTCACAGCATATATGCTCAAGGTACGTTCCAGTTAGAGGTATAAATAATATAAATATCATTATACATAACTATATAGAGCGCCCCGGGATTGTGTTAATTAACTATAAATAGCTAAAAAACTAATCCCATTAATAGTCAAGTTAATTACGCTATTAGGTTTATATCCCAATAACTTGCACATATGTTAGACTCCTTGGTCCGTGTCTCAAGACGGGTCCCGAAGGTATCCTGAATCTTTCGCATTGTTAATCATACAAGTGCATATAATAAACACAAAAATCATTGAAAATTATGCCATTATATAATTCCGAAAAATTAACGCACTGTATTCATATAAATCTATCAGCACTTTATCAAATTTATGACATTTATATCATGTTATAATGCAAGCACTATAATTGAAATAATCAATAATTCACAATTTTTTGATAAATTAATTATGTTAATAGATTACAATGTCCTTATATGGAAAAAATGCACACTATTATTATAATATTAATTAAATATTACAATTCTAATGATGAATTTTCCATAACGGATATTCAGGTTCATCGGGCTTAACCTCTAAGCAGTTTCACGTACTATTTAACTCTCTATTCAGAGTTCTTTTCAACTTTCCCTCACGGTACTTGTTTACTATCGGTCTCATGGTTATATTTAGTTTTAGATGGAGTTTACCACCCACTTAGTGCTGCACTATCAAGCAACACGACTCTTTGGAAACATCATCTAGTAATCATTAACGTTATACGGGCCTGGCACCCTCTATGGGTAAATGGCCTCATTTAAGAAGGACTTAAATCGTTAATTTCTCATACTAGAATATTGATGTTCCTTACACTGCATCTCACATTTGCCATATAGACAAAGTGACTTAGTGCTGAACTGATTTCTTTTCGCTCGCCGCTACTAAGAAAATCCTTGTTAGTTTCTTTTCCTCCCCTAATTAATATGCTTAAATTCAGGGGGTAGTCCCATATGAGTTGAGGTTGTATAAAACAATTTTTATTGAATACTATGATATAATATTCAATATTATGAATACACTAATTCTTGAAGAATAATAATATTTACAACAGTTTTCTTATCGCATCAATAATAATCGAGACAATTCTAGATGAAAAAAAAACTTTCATTTCATTTTTATGCTAGACATTTCTCGATATTATTTGAATTTGAAAAAGAAAATATATATCTTCAGTTTTCTCATACAAATTATACACAATGAGAGTTGGTATGTATATCCATATATAAATTAATATTATGAATATTTCGTGTGTGCACTAATAAAGTGCACACATTATTTATCCAATAATATACCATATGCTCAAATATTAAAAAACATTTAAAGCAACTTATTTAGCATAGTCTTACAACCCTCAACCATATGTAGTCCAAGCAGCACTATAAAATTAATTAAAGTACATAACAGCATGGACTGCGATATGCGTTCAAAATGTCGATGTTCATGTGTCCTGCAGTTCACACGATGACGCACAGTTTGCTGCGTTCTTCATCGACCCATGAGCCGAGTGATCCACCGCTTAGAGTGATACAATTTTTTTTTTGTTTATTTCATTGTCAAAAATATATTTATTGAAAGAAATTAAAAATACACCATTTTACTGGCATATATCAATTCCTTCAATAAAATTGATTTACCTAAAAAATGTTGCGAAATGTCTTAGTCTTACATAATTTATAAAAATATGGTATATGAAACAATTTCAATAAGATAGCCAAACAAGAATATTAATATAAACATATGTAAAACATTAACCTGGAAACAGGTACAACAATATATATTTAGGTTGTTGCGTTTATACAATGTATGCTCATAGAAATAATGACCAATACATTTGTGCAACGCATGCATATTATGGTACATATACACGCAAAGTTTATCCATTAAAATACAAAAACACATAATTATGTTATATCACAATTTTCGAATGACCATTTATAATTATAATTATTTGTGTAATCGTAAATTAATAGAATTTTTATTATATATATATATATATATTATATATACAAAATATGACATCTGATTTATTAACGGTAAGGGACATTATACAATAATGATCCTTCCGCAGGTTCACCT
>NW_025063338.1:5000-12500 GCF_018153295.1 Drosophila grimshawi | reverse complement strand
TTGTTTGTTATAAGAGAGAAATTAACGATAAAAGGAAACCTATTATAATATATTGTGGAAATAAAGATTTTAATACAATATTTCCAACAACATACCTTGGCAAATTCCGCAATTATCTTTTTTTATCGCAGCCAAGCAATTATTATTAATAACGAACGAACATACTCAAACACAAACATGAGCGTATAACATAATCTTTAATAAATTATATGAAATCTTCATATAATAGATGAGCACACACCACTCACCATGTAAAGGTTTTTGAACACCATCTCTTTAAGCATGATACTTTTTTTCAAATGCTACCACCCAACATTAATTCTTCATGTATTAAATTAAATATAATACAAGATTAACTTCATTATTTCATAATTTGCCCAATAAATTATCCATGCCGGCAAGACAATACTCCACAGTCATATTATTTTGTTACTTTTACTCTTTCTCATATGACTTGCCTTGCGCGACACCACTCCATATAAAGGTTTTTGAACACCATCTCTTTAAGCATGATACTTTTTTCAAATGCTACCACCCAACATTAATTCTTCATGTATTAAATTAAATATAATACAAGATTAACTTCATTATTTCATAATTTGCCCAATAAATTATCCATGCCGGCAAGACAATACTCCACAGTCATATTATTTTGTTACTTTTACTTTTTCTCATATGACTTGCCTTGCGCGACACCACTCCATATATAGGTTTTTGAACACCATCTCTTTAAGCATGATACTTTTTTTCAAATGCTACCACCCAACATTAATTCTTCATGTATTAAATTAAATATAATACAAGATTAACTTCATTATTTCATAATTTGCCCAGTAAATTATCCATGCCGGCAAGACAATACTCCACAGTCATATTATTTTGTTACTTTTACTCTTTCTCATATGACTTGCCTTGCGCGACACCACTCCATATATAGGTTTTTGAACACCATCTCTTTAAGCATGATACTTTTTTCAAATGCTACCACCCAACATTAATTCTTCATGTATTAAATTAAATATAATACAAGATTAACTTCATTTTTTCATAATTTGCCCAATAAATTATCCATGCCGGCAAGACAATACTCCACAGTCATATTATTTTGTTACTTTTACTTTTTCTCATATGACTTGCCTTGCGCGACACCACTCCATATATAGGTTTTTGAACACCATCTCTTTAAGCATGATACTTTTTTCAAATGCTACCACCCAACATTAATTCTTCATGTATTAAATAAAATATAATACAAGATTAACTTCATTTTTTCATAATTTGCCCAATAAATTATCCATGCCGGCAAGACAATACTCCACAGTCATATTATTTTGTTACTTTTACTTTTTCTCATATGACTTGCCTTGCGCGACACCACTCCATATATAGGTTTTTGAACACCATTTCCTTAAGAATGATACTTTTTTTCAAATGCAACCACTCACTATTAATTCTTCATGTATTAATTTAAATATAACACACGAATAACTTAAATATTTAATAATTTGAACTATAATTGACGGCTGCCGGCAAGACAATACTCCACAATCATGTGATTTCCATATATAATTTTGTCTATAGCAAACATTTTTTATTGTAGTAGAGTTGTTCCATACGTTATTACCCAACATTTATTTTACATGTTAAATTCTATTATATCACATTGTTTGTGTCATATGTTATTATCTAACATGTAATTTATATGTTTCATGATATTATTTGACATTTTGTATTGGAAAACACTGAATTGAATTTCATAACATTTCATAATTTGCCCAATAAATGACCCATGCCGGCAAGACAATACTCCACAGTCATATTATTTTGTTACTTTTACTTTTTCTCATATGACTTGCCTTGCGCGACACCACTCCATATATAGGTTTTTGAACACCATTTCCTTAAGAATGATACTTTTTTCAAATGCAACCACTCACTATTAATTCTTCATGTATTAATTTAAATATAACACACGAATAACTTAAATATTTAATAATTTGAACTATAATTGACGGCTGCCGGCAAGACAATACTCCACAATCATGTGATTTCCATATATAATTTTGTCTATAGCAAACATTTTTTATTGTAGTAGAGTTGTTCCATACGTTATTACCCAACATTTATTTTACATGTTAAATTCTATTATATCACATTGTTTGTGTCATATGTTATTATCTAACATGTAATTTATATGTTTCATGATATTATTTGACATTTTGTATTGGAAAACACTGAATTGAATTTCATAACAATTCCAAGTCTCATGAGTGTAAATTTTATTAATCGGTTTATTATTATTATGCAATATCAAATAAAATATAAACTTCTATTTCACACTAAATATAACATTTATGTTTAAGAGTGTAAATTTTTCATTCGCATATTACTGTTCTCCATTGATTGAATTATAATATATTTTTAATATGATTTCATATATTTATTTTTTTGTGTTTTCTATTGCCTTTCGCAGTTATCATATATATATATATATATATATATATATATATATATATATATACTCATATATATAATAAAATGTGTGTTCTTCTTTCTCTGTTTTGTTTAAAACAATTTAATTTCTTTATTCCTTTCAATAACAATTCAATTATTCTGAAAAGAATGTTATTTATAAAATAACATAAATTTTGTATTGCATCATCAAAAAGCTTTTTGTATATAACATTTTCTTAAGGTCCGGTCCACACATTATCAACTTACAAAGAAATATATAAAATATCATAAGTAAATTAACAAATATGGCACCTTTAAACAACTCATACAATATATATATATATATATGTTTTAGTTGGTGTTTAACAACCATAACACACATATTATATTTTATATTTGTTGTTTTATTAACATTTTCGAATCATCAAGCAAAGGATAAGCTTCAGTGGATCGCAGTATGGCAGCTGCTCAACCACTTACAACACCTTGCCTGTTACAAAAGTCGTTTACAATTGATTCTAGGCTTTGTCATTGTATTAAATAATGTTTAAATATGTAACTAGCACGGCATCAGGTGATCATAGATCCTCCCAATTTACTATGTTACAAATAACATTGGCATCACATCCATTGTCGTTTATAAAATAAATTATAAACTTTTAATGGTTTAGAAGCCATACAATGCAAATTGCCCCTTATTTATCATTGCAGTCCAGCACGGATACGACCTTAGAGGCGTTCAGGCATAATCCAACGGACGTAGCGTCATACCACTGTTCGCTCGAACAAGTATTGTGCCATTGGTCCGTACCTGCGGTTCCTCTCGTACTACGCAGGAATGCTGTCGCAACAACGTTTTGTCATTAGTAGGGTAAAACTAACCTGTCTCACGACGGTCTAAACCCAGCTCACGTTCCCTTGCATGGGTGAACAATCCAACGCTTGGTGAATTTTGCTTCACAATGATAGGAAGAGCCGACATCGAAGGATCAAAAAGCGACGTCGCTATGAACGCTTGGCCGCCACAAGCCAGTTATCCCTATGGTAACTTTTCTGACACCTCTTGTTAAAAACTCTTTAAACCAAAAGGATCGATAGGCCGAGCTTTTGCTGTCCCTGTGTGTACTGAACACCGAGATCAAGTCAGCATTTGCCCTTTTGCTCTATGTGTGGTTTCTGTCCGCACTGAGCTGGCCTTGGGACACCTCCGTTATTATTTGAGAGATGTACCGCCCCAGTCAAACTCCCTACCTGGCAATGTCCTTGAATTGGATCATACCTGAGTAATTGGAGTTATACCAAATTTTTAAATCAAAATACATAAATGCATTTTCTTATTAAAGAATTTGTTTGCGATTATATAACAAACTCGTGATACTTTGATCAAGAAGCTTGCATCAAAACCCAATACCATAAGATATAATAAATACATCCGTATAATGGCTAGGAAATGATACACGTTCCATTTAATCAAGTAAGTAAGGAAACAATAAGAGTAGTGGTATTTCATTGTCGATACCAAACCGAAGTCTAATATCTCCCACTTATTCTACACCTCTTATGTCTCCTTACACTGCCAGATTAGAGTCAAGCTCAAAAGGGTCTTCTTTCCCCGCTAATTATTCCAAGCCCGTTCCCTTGGCTGTGGTTTCGCTAGATAGTAGATAGGGACAGTAGGAATCTCGTTAATCCATTCATGCGCGTCACTAATTAGATGACGAGGCATTTGGCTACCTTAAGAGAGTCATAGTTACTCCCGCCGTTGACCCGCGCTTACTTGAATTTCTTCACTTTGACATTCAGAGCACTGGGCAGAAATCACATTGTGTCAACACCCGCTAGGGCCATCACAATGCTTTGTTTTAATTAGACAGTCGGATTCCCCAAGTCCGTGCCAGTTCTGAATTGATTGTTAATTGATAATCGTTATAATTTAAAAGAACTAATCAGTTGCCCAATTAGTATTCTTAAAAATTTTAGCAAGAAAGTTCCACAATTGGCTACGTAACTAAACTATCCGGGGAACAAGAATCTACCATAAATGATAGAAACCCTATTTACCCAGAACGAGCACATAAACCATGTTATTGTTTCCCAATCAAGCCCGACTATCTCAATCTTCAGAGCCAATCCTTATCCCGAAGTTACGGATCTAATTTGCCGACTTCCCTTACCTACATTATTCTATCGACTAGAGACTCTTCACCTTGGAGACCAGCTGCGGATATTGGTACGGCCTGTTGAGAAGTTTGCGTATCCCCACCATAAATTTTCAAGGTCCGAGGAGAAAATATCGACACAACAGTATATGTCATGCTCTTCTAGCCCATCTACCATATCTCTCTGCGAAAGACTTCCATGGTAGTACGGCTATAAAACAGAAAAGAAAACTCTTCCGATACCTCTCGACGGCTTCTTTATGGTCGTTCCTGTTGCCAGGATGAGCACGAGGCCCATATTTAATAACAAACGGATACTCAACAGGTTACGGAATTGGAACCGTATTCCCTTTCGTTCAAAATTATTCAAGTGTATAAAAATCGGTATGATGCAAAATATATTTTGATTTTTCTATACTTGAAAATTTTCGGCTTTCGCCTTGAACTTAGGACCGACTAACTCGTGATCAACCACTGTTCACACGAAACCCTTCTCCACTTCAGTCCTCCAAGGTCTCATTCGATTATTTGCTACTACCACCAAGATCTGTACCAATGGCGGCTCCATGCAGGCTTACGCCAAACACTTCTATGCACACCATTGTACCTTCCTACTCACTAAAGTTTCAAAATTTATATTACAAGTAACATAAATCATCTACTTTAGCGGTAATGTATAGGTATACAACTTAAGCGCCATCCATTTTAAGGGCTAGTTGCTTCGGCAGGTGAGTTGTTACACACTCCTTAGCGGATTTCGACTTCCATGATCACCGTCCTGCTGTTTTAAGCAACCAACGCCTTTCATGGTTTCTGTATGAGTTGTTAATTTGGGCACCGTAACATTACGTTTGGTTCATCCCACAGCGCCAGTTCTGCTTACCAAAAGTGGCCCACTGGGCACATTATATCATAACCTTAAACTTCATATCAAGAAAGTTAAGGTTCTTACCCATTTAAAGTTTGAGAATAGGTTAAGATCGTTTCGACCCTAAGGCCTCTAATCATTCGCTTTACCAGATAAGATTATTTTATACAACAGTTAAATGCACCAGCTATCCTGAGGGAAACTTCGGAAGGAACCAGCTACTAGATGGTTCGATTGGTCTTTCGCCCCTATACTCAATTCTGACAATCGATTTGCACGTCAGAACTGTTTCGGTCTTCCATCAGGGTTTCCCTGACTTCAACCTGATCAAGTATAGTTCACCATCTTTCGGGTCACAGCATATATGCTCAAGGTACGTTCCAGTTAGAGGTATAAATAATATAAATATCATTATACATAACTATATAGAGCGCCCCGGGATTGTGTTAATTAACTATAAATAGCTAAAAACTAATCCCATTAATAGTCAAGTTAATTACGCTATTAGGTTTATATCCCAATAACTTGCACATATGTTAGACTCCTTGGTCCGTGTCTCAAGACGGGTCCCGAAGGTATCCTGAATCTTTCGCATTGTTAATCATACAAGTGCATATAATAAACACAAAAATCATTGAAAATTATGCCATTATATAATTCCGAAAAATTAACGCACTGTATTCATATAAATCTATCAGCACTTTATCAAATTTATGACATTTATATCATGTTATAATGCAAGCACTATAATTGAAATAATCAATAATTCACAATTTTTTGATAAATTAATTATGTTAATAGATTACAATGTCCTTATATGGAAAAAATGCACACTATTATTATAATATTAATTAAATATTACAATTCTAATGATGAATTTTCCATAACGGATATTCAGGTTCATCGGGCTTAACCTCTAAGCAGTTTCACGTACTATTTAACTCTCTATTCAGAGTTCTTTTCAACTTTCCCTCACGGTACTTGTTTACTATCGGTCTCATGGTTATATTTAGTTTTAGATGGAGTTTACCACCCACTTAGTGCTGCACTATCAAGCAACACGACTCTTTGGAAACATCATCTAGTAATCATTAACGTTATACGGGCCTGGCACCCTCTATGGGTAAATGGCCTCATTTAAGAAGGACTTAAATCGTTAATTTCTCATACTAGAATATTGATGTTCCTTACACTGCATCTCACATTTGCCATATAGACAAAGTGACTTAGTGCTGAACTGATTTCTTTTCGCTCGCCGCTACTAAGAAAATCCTTGTTAGTTTCTTTTCCTCCCCTAATTAATATGCTTAAATTCAGGGGGTAGTCCCATATGAGTTGAGGTTGTATAAAACAATTTTTATTGAATACTATGATATAATATTCAATATTATGAATACACTAATTCTTGAAGAATAATAATATTTACAACAGTTTTCTTATCGCATCAATAATAATCGAGACAATTCTAGATGAAAAAAAACTTTCATTTCATTTTTATGCTAGACATTTCTCGATATTATTTGAATTTGAAAAAGAAAATATATATCTTCAGTTTTCTCATACAAATTATACACAATGAGAGTTGGTATGTATATCCATATATAAATTAATATTATGAATATTTCGTGTGTGCACTAATAAAGTGCACACATTATTTATCCAATAATATACCATATGCTCAAATATTAAAAAACATTTAAAGCAACTTATTTAGCATAGTCTTACAACCCTCAACCATATGTAGTCCAAGCAGCACTATAAAATTAATTAAAGTACATAACAGCATGGACTGCGATATGCGTTCAAAATGTCGATGTTCATGTGTCCTGCAGTTCACACGATGACGCACAGTTTGCTGCGTTCTTCATCGACCCATGAGCCGAGTGATCCACCGCTTAGAGTGATACAATTTTTTTTTGTTTATTTCATTGTCAAAAATATATTTATTGAAAGAAATTAAAAATACACCATTTTACTGGCATATATCAATTCCTTCAATAAAATTGATTTACCTAAAAA
>NW_025063338.1:0-2500 GCF_018153295.1 Drosophila grimshawi | reverse complement strand
AATAAAATAATATAGATGTATATTTAAACTAGATAATAAACGAATATGGCTATTATTAGATAGCATTTCATTTTCGTTAATTTAATAAAATTGACAAAGTAATCTATATAAATTTCGTTCAACAATATTTTATTAATTGCACTTGCTTAATATAATATATTATCACACTTTGATTTTTGTTCACTTCCCACATAAAATATATGGAGAAATAAATCAAATTTATTATGACAACAAATTGATATTTTACGACATTTAATTTTGAAATAATATATATATATCAAGAAAAGCACTCCAACTCACATTCAGCAAAGAAATGTGAATTTTTAATGATGACAAATAATATATAAAAATATGACATGTTTTAACCAATTTACTCATTGACACAACAAATGCATCCACATCTGCTATATCAATTTTCAATCGGTTACATTTGTTTGTTATAAGAGAGAAATTAACGATAAAAGGAAACCTATTATAATATATTGTGGAAATAAAGATTTTAATACAATATTTCCAACAACATACCTTGGCAAATTCCGCAATTATCTTTTTTTATCGCAGCCAAGCAATTATTATTAATAACGAACGAACATACTCAAACACAAACATGAGCGTATAACATAATCTTTAATAAATTATATGAAATCTTCATATAATAGATGAGCACACACCACTCACCATGTAAAGGTTTTTGAACACCATCTCTTTAAGCATGATACTTTTTTCAAATGCTACCACCCAACATTAATTCTTCATGTATTAAATTAAATATAATACAAGATTAACTTCATTATTTCATAATTTGCCCAATAAATTATCCATGCCGGCAAGACAATACTCCACAGTCATATTATTTTGTTACTTTTACTCTTTCTCATATGACTTGCCTTGCGCGACACCACTCCATATAAAGGTTTTTGAACACCATCTCTTTAAGCATGATACTTTTTTCAAATGCTACCACCCAACATTAATTCTTCATGTATTAAATTAAATATAATACAAGATTAACTTCATTATTTCATAATTTGCCCAATAAATTATCCATGCCGGCAAGACAATACTCCACAGTCATATTATTTTGTTACTTTTACTTTTTCTCATATGACTTGCCTTGCGCGACACCACTCCATATATAGGTTTTTGAACACCATCTCTTTAAGCATGATACTTTTTTCAAATGCTACCACCCAACATTAATTCTTCATGTATTAAATTAAATATAATACAAGATTAACTTCATTTTTTCATAATTTGCCCAATAAATTATCCATGCCGGCAAGACAATACTCCACAGTCATATTATTTTGTTACTTTTACTTTTTCTCATATGACTTGCCTTGCGCGACACCACTCCATATATAGGTTTTTGAACACCATCTCTTTAAGCATGATACTTTTTTCAAATGCTACCACCCAACATTAATTCTTCATGTATTAAATAAAATATAATACAAGATTAACTTCATTTTTTCATAATTTGCCCAATAAATTATCCATGCCGGCAAGACAATACTCCACAGTCATATTATTTTGTTACTTTTACTTTTTCTCATATGACTTGCCTTGCGCGACACCACTCCATATATAGGTTTTTGAACACCATTTCCTTAAGAATGATACTTTTTTCAAATGCAACCACTCACTATTAATTCTTCATGTATTAATTTAAATATAACACACGAATAACTTAAATATTTAATAATTTGAACTATAATTGACGGTTGCCGGCAAGACAATACTCCACAATCATGTGATTTCCATATATAATTTTGTCTATAGCAAACATTTTTTATTGTACTAGAGTTGTTCCATACGTTATTACCCAACATTTATTTTACATGTTAAATTCTATTATATCACATTGTTTGTGTCATATGTTATTATCTAACATGTAATTTATATGTTTCATGATATTATTTGACATTTTGTATTGGAAAACACTGAATTGAATTTCATAACATTTCATAATTTGCCCAATAAATGACCCATGCCGGCAAGACAATACTCCACAGTCATATTATTTTGTTACTTTTACTTTTTCTCATATGACTTGCCTTGCGCGACACCACTCCATATATAGGTTTTTGAACACCATTTCCTTAAGAATGATACTTTTTTCAAATGCAACCACTCACTATTAATTCTTCATGTATTAATTTAAATATAACACACGAATAACTTAAATATTTAATAATTTGAACTATAATTGACGGCTGCCGGCAAGACAATACTCCACAATCATGTGATTTCCATATATAATTTTGTCTATAGCAAACATTTTTTATTGTAGTAGAGTTGTTCCATACGTTATTACCCAACATTTATTTTACATGTTAAATTCTATTATATCACATTGTTTGTGTCATATGTTATTATCTAACATGTAATTTATATGTTTCATGATATTATTTGACATTTTGTATTGGAAAACACTGAATTGAATTTCATAACATTTCATAATTGACCAATAAATTATCCATGCCGGCAAGACAATACA
>NW_025063337.1:0-415 GCF_018153295.1 Drosophila grimshawi | reverse complement strand
CTTCTATTTCACACTAAATATAACATTTATGTTTAAGAGTGTAAATTTTCATTCGCATATTACTGTTCTCCATTGATTGAATTATAATATATTTCTAATATGATTTACATATTTATTTTTTGTATTTTACTATTGCCTTTCGTGAAGGGATCATATATATATACATATATATATATATATATATATATATATATATACTCATATATATAATAAAATGTGTGTTCTTCTTTTTCTGTTTTGTTTAAAACAATTTAATTTCTTTATTCCTTTCAATAACAATTCAATTATTCTGAAAAGAATGTTATTTATAAAATAAATATAAATTTTGTATTGCATCATCAAAAAGCTTTTTGTATATAACATTTTCTTAAGGTCCGGTCCACACATTATCAACTTACAAAGAAATATATAAAAT
>NW_025063336.1:0-1766 GCF_018153295.1 Drosophila grimshawi | reverse complement strand
ACATTACAAAAGTCGTTTACAATTGATTCTAGGCTTTGTCATTGTATTAAATAATGTTTAAATATGTAACTAGCACGGCATCAGGTGATCATAGATCCTCCCAATTTACTATGTTACAAATAACATTGGCATCACATCCATTGATACGTTTATAAAATAAATTATAAACTTTTAATGGTTTAAGAAGCCATACACAATGCAAATTGCCCCTTATTTATCATTGCAGTCCAGCACGGATACGACCTTAGAGCGTTCAGGCATAATCAACGGACGTAGGCGTCATACCACTGTTCGCTCGAACAAGTATTGTGCCATTGGTCCGTACCTGCGGTTCCTCTCGTACTACGCAGGAATGCTGTCGCAACAACGTTTTGTCATTAGTAGGGTAAAACTAACCTGTCTCACGACGGTCTAAACCCAGCTCACGTTCCCTTGCATGGGTGAACAATCCAACGCTTGGTGAATTTTGCTTCACAATGATAGGAAGAGCCGACATCGAAGGATCAAAAAGCGACGTCGCTATGAACGCTTGGCCGCCACAAGCCAGTTATCCCTATGGTAACTTTTCTGACACCTCTTGTTAAAAACTCTTTAAACCAAAAGGATCGATAGGCCGAGCT
Source organism: Drosophila grimshawi (assembly GCF_018153295.1). Taxonomy (NCBI): domain Eukaryota; kingdom Metazoa; phylum Arthropoda; class Insecta; order Diptera; family Drosophilidae; genus Drosophila; species Drosophila grimshawi. Next base: position 1,146 of record NW_025063336.1, on the reverse strand, counting down.
TTTTGCTGTCCCTGTGTGTACTGAACACCGAGATCAAGTCAGCATTTGCCCTTTTGCTCTATGTGTGGTTTCTGTCCACACTGAGCTGGCCTTAGGACACCTCCGTTATTATTTGAGATGTACCGCCCCAGTCAAACTCCCTACCTGGCAAATGTCCTTGAATTGGATCATACCTGAGTAATTGGAGTTATACCAAATTTTTTAAATCAAAATACATAAATGCATTTTCTTATTAAAGAATTTGTTTGCGATTATATAACAAACTCGTGATACTTTGATCAAGAAGCTTGCATCAAAACCCAATACCATAAGATATAATAAATACATCCGTATAATGGCTAGAAATGATACACGTTCCATTTAATTAAGTAAGTAAGGAAACAATAAGAGTAGTGGTATTTCATTGTCGATACCAAACCGAAGTCTAATATCTCCCACTTATTCTACAAGCAATTGGCTACTGCACCAACTATCCGGGAACAAGAATCTACCATAATGATAGAAACCCCATTACCCAGAACGAGCACATAAACCATCGTTATTGTTTCCCAATCAAGCCCGACTATCTCAATCTTCAGAGCCAATCCTTATCCCGAAGTTACGGATCTAATTTGCCGACTTCCCTTACCTACATTATTCTATCGACTAGAGACTCTTCACCTTGGAGACCAGCTGCGGATATTGGTACGGCCTGTTGAGAAGTTTGCGTATCCCCACCATAAATTTTCAAGGTCCGAGGAGAAAATATCGACACAACAGTATATGTCATGCTCTTCTAGCCCATCTACCATATCTCTCTGCGAAAGACTTCCATGGTAGTACGGCTATAAAACAGAAAAGAAAACTCTTCCGATACCTCCGACGGCTTCTTTATGGTCGTTCCTGTTGCCAGGATGAGCACGAGGCCCATATTTAATAACAAACGGATACTCAACAGGTTACGGAATTGGAACCGTATTCCCTTTCGTTCAAAATTATTCAAGTGTATAAAAACGGTATGATGCAAAATATATTTTTGATTTTTCTATACTTGAAAATTTTCGGCTGCCATAACTGAACTTAAGACCGACTAACTCGGGCCCATCAACCACTGTTCACACGAAACCCTTCTCCACTTCAGTCCTCAAAGGTCTCATTCGATTATTT